>NC_090624.1:2704358-2727479 GCF_004359215.1 Bremia lactucae | reverse complement strand
TTTATCGCAAGGTGGACGTCGCAAGAGTAACATTCCTCGTTGACATGGACATAGCAGACTCAGTCCTCATTCCAAGCGTTCTCGCATACTTTTCGCGTACAGCATCAATTGAGTGATCAGCGCGATAGTTCGTCCTCTCGATTTGCAAGTCATTGTAGAAGCTCTTTCTATCCTCGAGCATTCGATTGAAACGCCGGATAAATGCGCAACAAAAACTTTGGAAAGTGTCATTTGCATTGATCTTAAGACTCTTTCCGCGGAAAGCCCCGGAAAACGCCAAAAGTAGTCCTGCATCGTTGTAAGCGAGTCCAGAGTTTAAGCTCCGGACAAATCCAACAGCTTCCAAATGATGAGTTGTTGGCTAATCACGTGGATGATTGCTCTCCCGCTTATGATTCTCTTGGTGATGTTGTACTGTGGTTCGTGCACTATGTCATCGTGGCTTTGGTCGTAACTTTAGAGTTATGACAATTGAGCACTTACGGTTGATGAGGTCTTTTTAGAAGGGCGTGGTATAATGTGCCACTATACAGGATTATTACATTAAAAAATAAACAATTTTATTGGCAGACAGGTGCTGTGCCCGAATAGCGGGTACAGCACTACCTGAGAACAAGTGGTTCCCGAAAAAACAAGAACACGGTATTACTTAGTACGATTAAAACAATTCGTAATGATTTAATTAATTTCCAATTTTACTTGATACCAATCACTTAGGCTAAGCTTTCCCGACCGGTTCGTGTAAGCTGTAAGGACGTTTACCTCCGTTTCATAGTAGCTTTAGTATTCCTTCCAACGATCTGTTTCTCTGAGCGTGCCAAGAAAATGAGCCTTAATATCATTTCTTACACCTCTCTGAACACAAATGGAAGCTGGCAGAGCACTTGATGCTGGGGCTTGACAAGCAAGCCCACTCAGGTGTCGAGGACTACACCCGAATGGTGTCATACGCCATGTTTTATTTGCTCAATAAAACCTCGAAGTGGCTTACTCGGCACTTATGACGAAAGGTAAGATGTTCCGCACATAGGCGATCTTTTAGACAGATATTCGTGCCATGTATCAGCCGCCGAACAACAGAGTAATGCTTCAGACGCGCATTTTGCAAAGCGACAGACAAAGCGATCCCTGCAAGAAGATGTGCAGGATGGTGCGCTTGCTGTCGGCGTGCATTAGTGTGGGTACGATATTGGAACACATGAAGGTGCCCACATACATGAACGGACTGCGGCACGGCCCATCCCGACCCGCCCTTTTTAGAAAGGTGCCATCGACGATAAGAAAGGCAATTAAACTTGCCTTAGCTGAGAAGAAATTCTATAACAGTGCCTCGGCAACAACTTTGTACAAGCTGTCGGCCGATAGGTTGGATGCCACTCCTATGGAGTTGGACAATGTAGACGTAGTCTGCTATAAGTGCGGCAAGAGCGGCCAAGTGATGGCTCGCTGCTATGTTAGAGGATTTGCTGGTGCTAAAGCTACCCAGCAAGAGGACTTCCTACTTGAAAGGTGATGGCAAGAACCAGTGTGCAAGACGCGTGAGTTTTGCATCGACCACAGAGGGTTTGGGAAATGCAAGAACGCAGTAGAAGCGGGATGCCCCACTAAAGCGGACACTAAAACTATCCCTTAGTTCAGAGTTATCAAACAAATGGGTAGCATAGTCCCTGAGGTGACGAAATTTCGGTCGGCAAGGAGCAGATTCCACGACATCTCCTGGTTTTTACTATCTCCTTGGCATATTTTAAGATGTGCTGGAGCATCGCAACTAGGGATGCCTCTACCACTTTGTCGTCGGCGGGCTCGAACACTCGTTCGAAGGATTGTCACTTTTCCTGTAACTAATTCAAAGATTACTTGTTTTGACGTGCCTTTGATCGTCCTTTTTTGTCAAGTACTCGTTTTTTAGTCAACACGACCTTCGACTGGAAATGAAACATTGCCAAATTCCCCTTTAAATCCGTGAGTTTTGCAAAAGTCTGCTATGCATCCGAATCCACGAGGTCATCGTATGGTCGTAGCCTCGTATTCGAGCGCTATATACCAGCAGGGTTGAGGACCTTAGCAAAAAAAAGACCCACAAGTAGTCGCACCAGTTCTGGACGAGACATTGATGGACTTCTTGTCGTCGCCCACAGTAGGCGAGAGCGTCTTGAAGAAAGACAAAAGGCTCGCTACTCGGGGCTGGGATGACTTAGAGGACAGCCTTTTTTAATTCTTTGTAAACATCGTGATAAGTTCCCAAAAGAAGTGTCGAGCCGCATACCGGCAGATAGCGGCATCGGGCACGAAAAGTTTTGAGACCTGGCACCAAATATTGTGTTACCAGCAATGGCCATTGCCGAAACAAGAAGTCGAGTATATCGATGCGACATTTGATAAGTGAGTCAAGGCGGGACATGTACGTAAGAGCAAGTCACCAACTGCAGCCCGACCTTCTGTGTGCGTAAAGCCGCAGGTGGGTGGCGCGTGGTTCACGCTTTCAATAAGATGCACGCGACCATCATTTCGGCACAAATGTCAATCTCGCTGTAAGATGTCTTATTAAACTCTATGGAAAAGTCAACTATCTTTTTCGCGTTAGATTTTTAGGACGGCTACAATCAGGTACTCATGAAAAGTCCGATGTCGCCAAAACGGCAGTAATCACTTCAAGCGGTATGCTTTGAGAGTGGCTTGTGATGCATAAGGCTAAGAAACTCATCGGCGACATTTAACCGAGTGGTGGCTTACGTGATGCGTCAGCACCGTGCCTACGCGCCCTAATAATTTGAACGATGTATTCGTACATAGTAGGGTCAAGGATCGGCTGGGTGATTATATTCGCACAATCGTCATTTTTCGGCTGTGTTGTAAGCTGTGGGTGACGCCCAATTGAAGGTCAACTTAAAAAATGCGTCATTGGGGGTTCCTTAGATACCTGTGCTGGGCTGCATCGTTGGTACACATGGTGTACGAGCAGTACCAGACAAGGTAATTGCTGTTAATGAATGGTCACTCCCATAAAACGTGAAGAATTCGCCCAATTCTAAGGGTTCGCTAATTGCTTGCATAAGTATAGCAATAACTCGTACCATGTTGAAGTGTTAGTACTATGGTAAAAGGATTATGATCTTGTGTTTACCGACCTTGCTTACTTGCGTGCCTAACGGCTTCTCACCCCCCCCCCCGTTAGCCTCTTGCCCACTCAGGTATACAAAATTATACCAGCTTTTCTACTCTATCCTAGAAAACAGTGTCGTCAGCCGTCACTCGTACCTCTTCGTACGCGGGTGCCTGTGCTTTTTTACATATCAGTCACCTCTATATTGGAGTTGGAGGTGACTTTTTTCCGCAGTAGACGCATTAGCATCTACTGAAACACATTTGCATCGCTAACAGCTGCATTAAGCCGTGCAGCTGCCAGCTTTGCTGCCTCACAGGCAACGCGCACGGGTGTTGATACCATGTGCAAACGAATTGATTTAAGCAAATTAATAATGCCCTAAATTGGAGTATCAAATAAAACAACAATAATGTGCGCAAGCACAAATCATTGTGAGTTGAGACGACGCCACATCAAAAAAAATTACAGGAAAAGACATAATAATATTTCTATGTCACTCCACAGCATTGACAATTGTGACTGTTGGGTAAGGTAGGGGTGGTGTTACGGAGTTTGTCATTACAAAAATATTATTTCCTTGGAAGCGTTTTATTAGATATCATGTTGTATGAGAGGTGAAACAATAAAGAAGTACAAAATTATCATCTTTATTAATTTTAACTTGATAGTTCCAGTATTACTGAATTTAGTAATATTGAGATTAGCTGTATTGATTGGTTGCTTTGAGTTTGAATCAACGGCGTCAAATATCAAAAGTCACGATCGTGCGGTGCGCATGTAGGCGCCATATACAGCCTGTTATTGCTCCGCTGAAAGAATGAATTTTACATATTGTAAGATCGCCAACAGGTAAAAAGTGGAACGGTGAGCCGCTTACGTCGCGCCGCTTAAGGCCATTCAATCATTTATTTAGCGACCAGTGTGTGCATCTACCCATGATAAATTATGCGGCGCTTGACATGCCACCTAAAATGGTAAAGCTGATAGGTCGCCTGCAGTGACACCCATACAACCACGCACTAACCGCACGCGCAGCGAAAAAAGGCCGCCGGCGTCTGGTGCCACAATTGCAACACCGACAGATGCTGCTGTCGTACTGTTAACTAAGCTGAACGATCCGTCTCACTTGCGCAGTGAGTGTGTACTCCGTCGCTCATTGTTTACTACAATGAGTCGACTGCGCTGCGTCATCTCATAGTGGTGATAAGCACAGCAAGCTAATAGGGGAAGGGTGATGACGCTTTATTGCCTATCCAAACTACACCCACTGCTCCTAACATGGAGACGCCGAACGTTTCAAAAGCCAACTTGCCTAACGTCAACCTAAGCAACTTTCTCGTCGTCTGCGTTAGCTAGCACAGCGACCATTCATTAGAGCTCTGCCCTTGCATGAGCAGGTGCTTCTCAGTTGGGCAGAACCACAACATCTGTCGTTCAGACCGTCATAGACAATGGATCTGGCGCAGATGAGCCTGATCTTATATTTCCACTGACAGCACGTGAACGTATCCTTTTGGTGTCACAATTTAGCCGTATTGAACACGGCTATCTGAATGGTGGCATACCACTGATGCCGCATCCATCCGAATGCTTTATTCCGATAGAACCAGTGCATCGCTCCTAAAGCGCACTGCTCTAGATGCACATAATAGTATTGCATCAAACGTTCATGGAAGGGTCAGGGATAAGCACTTGGTCGTGTTTCCCGATCCCGGTCGTGCCCCACTAAGACTCGGGCTACGCACAAACGAGACTGGCCTGTGAGTATGGCGCACTACGTTTATATAAAAAGGTGTCTCGGCGTGGACACTGACATGTTTCGTATACCTAACTTCACGAAAGGCAATTGCTTGCTCCATTCTTTGGGAGCCGCTATTGTGTGCAATACATCCGCCACAACACGATTGGCACGTTCCATTTGGCCATCAGTCTAAGAATGATCGATTGTAGACATATACCCAGCAGCTTAAACACATAGCGCCAAAACGCTGACGTATAACGTGGATCCCCGTCCGATATTATGGACTCGAGCACCCGTGAAGACGGTACACATGATGCAGGAATGATAGAGTTGTCTCCTTGTCTGAGATCGAAGTGCTACATAGTGGCGCGGCAGCACCTGCAATGGCGCACTGGTGGACGGTATGATAACTTGTTCATAGTTATATGATGTTGCAGGCTTTATGCGATAACACAGTTCGCAGGGGCGAAAAAAGTTAGCCAAATATCGGTATGGGTTTGGCCGCTAGAATTCCTCTGAAACTCGTAAGAATGTATTTTCACGGCCCATTCACATCTGTGAACTATTATCTTGTTGAAGCACCGGTCTTGGCGTTGCCAGACGCAGATAAGACCTTTAAGCGTCGTCTGCGATGCAACCAGTTTTGCAATCGGCAGCGCACTCCTGCATAAGGATAACGACGGCGTCGACCGTGTCATTTCTTATCAGTCCGTCTTTTAGAAGCCGCATAAATGACTTACACTGTGCATACCAAGGAGCTACTATCAGTAAAATATGCTCTTATTAAGTTTCAAGTGCGCCTATTTGGGGCACCGAACTATTTGTGATTCATAGGGATCACGCATCACTGTGGATCGCAATAAACTCACCCACCTCTCGTCAAGCATGGTGAGATGGCTTACATTCATTCTAAGTAAATTAAAAAGTCGGTTACAAGCCGGGTAAGTCGAATGTCTTGGCTGGAGCGCTATCGCGTAGACCAGACTTTGAGGCAAGACACCAGGAAAATGTGTCTCGGTCTAAGGTACAAGTTGAGTCGTCAACATTTCTAGCCATGAAGACCCACCTCGTAACGAACTCAATGGCCTCCGAAACCAAAGAAAGCAACAGTCGGGAAGAATATGTTGGCTGCTGTTAGATCCGTAGGGTGAACGATAGGTCTCCCTCCCGTCTCATCTGAAGGCTAAGCTAAGGCGCTTTAGCGATGGTATGTTATGGCATCGTGTGGCCCGTTCAGAATCTATGCCCCTCATGAGCGAATCTCAAATTAAGGATACCTCATGAGCTCCCTGGTGCACCATTGATTGGGCATCTAAGCATCTACTTGTATCTTTGACCAAACCCATTCTCCATCCTTTAAGGAGGTCGGGCAAGGGCAGGCGACACCTGCTACTACCATTGTAGGTGACTGGGCCGTGTCGGCTTCATCGCCCGACTCGGTGGCAACTGTCAAGGCCTTGGGATTAACCGGGGCCACAGCCGTTAAGTCTACAGGTTCTAACGTGACAACCAAAGAGGTGATGAAGATGTTGTTGGACACTTCGTCATACCTTTTGGGCGCAAAGTCATCTCGTGATGACTCCATCGACAACGATAACTCTGGTGATGTCAGTATGCATCACTAGGAGCGAAGTAATCGTAAAGGATATTTCGTAAGCTTGCTGCTGGTGGTGCTAGTATGCATAAACAGGGACGGGGCGCATCTCGTGAAAGATGAGCGTTCACCAATGAGGATCCTATAATAAGTATGCCTCCTTGGGGGCATGACCTGCACCCATAAAAAGCATGGGCATGCGCCTACACACTAGATGCAAGGTAACCCTGCCTCTCTCGATAATGGTGCAGGTTGTCGCATGCGCCAACTACGTCCTTTTTTGAACTGGTCGCAAAAAGCATCAAGTTTGTCGAGCCAGGCCTAGCGGTCTATGCTTTGCACGTGCTTCACAAGCTTGAAACAAAGGAGTGACATCCTTTGCCGGCATCTATGTGACTACCGATGCCGGAAAAAGGCATCGATGAAAAATTCCGTTTCGTCCTCTCCAAGCTTGTGAACACTGGATGAGTCGATTGTTCGCCATACCAGACCAACGAGTTTGGTTGCCCTTTGAGGGCAGCCAAGGCTTGTTTTCGGGAGCAAACTGCCCCGTTTCGTGGTCCCTCTCCCGTTGGCTCACGTTAACGTTATCGATAACATTACTCTGGAAGAAATCCTGGACCTCAAACACTTATACGAGCGCGGGAAGCGCTCGTTCTCCGAAGGACTTTCTGTTGAGGAGAATGGGTCTCGTTGTAATGCAAGACGAGACCCGGTACGTACAAGATCAGCTGAGAACGAGGTTCCCAACTATTATGCGAGTGTGGATATCCTCTTAAATGAACGAGATGACTTGTTCAGTCCTTCCACAACACGGTGATTCGAGATGCGTTCAACTGGAAAAATCTTTTCACCACTTGAATCCTATAATAGTTGTGAGGGAGGAGGAAAATTGATTTCGCTTCGTTCGCCGAACCCGCGTCAATATCGTGACTTAGATTATACCTTCCATCATTTAAGGGAGGAGAGTGATCACAAACGATCCCGTCGGCTCGAGTTAGCGGTATGACCAAATGGAAAATTGTGCGCAAGTTGCGACTGATCAACTGGCAAACGAACGGACGTATCAGTCCCTTCAAAACGAGCTGGTGACAGCTCGTCAAAAGATTTCTTTCTTGAAGGATGTAACGAGTAAATCGTCATTCCCAATAGAACCAGACTCTGTCCCGAGTTCTTGGCTCGGGACCGTCAGGCTTTGGCAGATTTCTCAAACCGTTCCGGGTAATTCAAAACCAGAAGAAGCCTGTACTGATGGTACGGGCGGAGATGCCCGACATAAAATGTAGGATGCTTACGCATCCTTCAAAGCAGCTCGATCGTTTACGCACTGCATTGGCGATGTAGTACACAAAACAGGCCGATATACATGGATAATAATTTATTACTGCCCACATCCGTCTCTTACATGTTTTGGTAGGCTCACCTTCGGAAATAGGACTAAATAATTAACATTGAATGAAATAATATCTGTTTTTCCTTTTATTAGAGTTTCGTTTCTGTCGATCCTCTGCATCATCGAAGGAATCCTGTACGAAACGGGCCACTGCTTTTCGAGCTAGCACGATGTTTCCTGCTGACTCTGTTTTGTTTTTGTCTTCAGTGCGACAGGTGTCAACTGCGGAGGTATCTTTTTTCGAATTAGTATATGCATTTATTGTTTTTGCATACTGAGTCTTGCAGCATCAATATTGAAGTAAGTAATAGCATTATCGTTCAATGTTGATCAAATTTACAGTGGTATCCTTCGCATTGTCCTTAGGATCAATGCGTTATAAACAAGAGCAAGATTGTTCATTGCTCGAGCAACCTTCCTTCTCAAAAAAGTAACTCTTAAACTAGGTGGGTATGCGCTGATGGCGTAAGCCGTTCACGAAATACGGTTCTCGCTTCGTAGAAGCATGCACTGAATTATTGATGGCAAATTCTACCATCGGCAAGAACTCGCTCCAACTCGTAAAAGAGTAAACGAATCCACGAATTATCTCTTTGAGGATGCGATTTGCACGTTCTGCCTGACCATCTGCTTCAAAATGGTCAGAAATTGACACCTTCGACTGTGTTCCAAGTGATTTAATCACAGAATGCCAAACCTCTAATGTGAATCTGGGGTTTCGATCTGAAACCAGTTCACGGGGTAACCCATGGAGTCGAAATATCGTGTCAACAAAGACACGAGCACAGCCTTTAGCTATGATCGACTCCGGGACTGCAGCAAGATAATTTATTTGGCTGAAACGATCAACAAATACAAGAACATATTTTCTGGGTATCAACGTCTGGAAATCTGAAGACGAAGTCCGCAGATACGGTTTGCCAACACTCTGCCAAACAGGCAGAGTTTGTAACGGAGCACGGGTGAAGCACTAAGCTTCACCCATTTAAAAACTTATCAAGCACGTATGTACTTGCGGACGGACTCATACTGGCGAGCCTAGTAGATGTCACGACTTATTGTGAGATAGGTCTTTTCACGTTCCCGATGGCCACTTATAAGCCATTGCGTGTTGTAGATCGATCTGTTCGATCTCTTAAGGGTCGATACAACTTCGACAATCCTTTTAAGGATTGTTGGGATCGATTTCTTAGGTAAATGATGGGTATAAGCGTGAAGGTCACGCTTGCCTTGCTTCAAATCCAGTAGGTCGACTCGAGCCCTAAATTCGGCAAGTGATTGCTCAAATGGTTGTCTGAGTGGGTTTTAAGGACCTCATACAAACTTAAAGACTAATGGGTTGTGAAGCTTGAGCCCCAAGGCCCAAGATTTGGCACGTCCAGCTAAGTTGGACATGCCAAATTTCACTTTTGACGCATCATCACTTATACGGCGAGTTTCTATAGCGTCATCTAATTCGATGAATCTTTTTTAAAGGGAGTCGCCTTCGACTACACTCACAAAATTTCGGGCTGCAGTGAAGCGATTTGCTCTCACGCACATGTCCTGCCTTGGCTCGCTTGTTGAAGAACTCATCGATATAATCGAATTACTCTTTCGACAGCGGACATTGCCAGATCACACAATACGTGGTGCCAGGTTCGAGGTCTATCTCGTGCCCGATGCCCCTATCTGCTGGTAGGCGGCTCGGCTTTTCTTCTGGGAACACATCGCGATGTTTGCACAGAACAGCAAATACGGACTGTCCCTCAAAGCAAACCGCCTACAGCAGCCAAACCTTCTGTGTGCCGAGTCGAAGACGACTCCTCATTATGAAGACGAGAAGCAGACCACCAAAAACTCGCCTAGAACTGGTGCGACAAAAGCGAGATCTCGCATTCCCTTAACTGGAAGGAACAAATCTCGACTCCGGGAGATTTACTATCTCCTCGGCAGATTTAAAGACTTGCCGGAGCACCTCAACTGAGGATGCCTCCGCAATTTCGACATTGACGGCCTCGAACACCTCGTTCGAAGGCCCGTACCCTTTATTAAAGACTGATCCAAAGGTCACTCGTTTAGACGTGCCTTTGATCGTCCTAATCTGTCGGGTACTCGTTCTTCGAGTTACCACGACCTTTTTCTGGGAAGCGGGTGCCGTTGCACTCCTGGCTAACGCACCCCTACCAACCGCACAGGCTAGTGGCACTGTGCCGATTTATGCGACGCATGACTTTCTGTCAGCTCGCCGTCTACTGCCACAGGCTCTCGGCTCTGTGCAGGACATTCGGACGCATGACTACTTGTCATCGTCCTCTTCACTTCCACACGCTTGTAGATGCTCCAAGATGTTCATCTGTTTGACATTTGGTAAATAAGAGACAGGCATCGTCATGGTTTGATGCTGCCAGCTTACGAATGGCTCTTTCTTTCTAAGCCATACTAATTCTAGGATGACGTCAAATTTGTCACTAAATTCAGTACGATGAAATCACCATCGTACTGCTTACCCTTTAACCTGTTTTAGATACCAACTATACGCTTTATTACTGTTACAGATGCGCCTGTTGCTAGGCGCACTGTCATCCTCGTTATAAGAATATCGCGATTAATAAGTATGAGCCTGCGATCTTGTAGCGATTGGTGCCGATTAAAATTATCCGACGCCCCACAATCGCCTAGAGACCTAATTGGCAACTTATTTGACACTTTTATTTTCAAGGTGGTGAGACTACCACAGGCAGCGTCGATACTCGACCACTCGAATAAGTTAAGTAGTATGAAACAAGGATGTTTGCGACAAAAGAAAAATTAAGAGAGCATGAAACGCCTTTTTATAAGAGATAGTGCCACTAGAGCGTCGATCGTGGAGGATCTCGCTGTGTTTGCGCATTCGTCGCTTACGGAGTTTTAGGTGACCTGAAGTTGGCGACAAGGTGAAAAATCGACTTTTTAAACGATTAATTGTTGCATTTGTTAATGAATCTGTTCAAAGTTGCTGACCACAGCTAGAGGCAAACGGGAACGATATTCCCCAAATGATACTTGAAGGAACAAGTTCTCAAGAATCTGCAGGAACAAGTCCTAAGAAATCTCTGGTCAAAGGTTCCCAGGTTCCTTTATATTAAGTTTCAAAGAGAAAGTGAGACATTAAATGTCTTAGTAAGCAACGGATCAAGTGTAGACGCTTCTGCATTTGTTCTGATAGCGCTCCAAATGTAGCTCGGAGATATCTTAACTGCCAACGCTAGAACCGAAGCGGTTCTTACGTAAACTGCGTAGTGGCATAGTCAAGCAGATCTACATACTTGTCACAGATGACAAGTACGTGACCGATCGGTAATAGTATTTCCTGAAAGCGAACGGGTTCTCAGCAGCTCATTGATGGACGAGGGTGTCTTCGATGAGAAGACTCAGATTAAACATTTACGTCCCAATCCTGGAAGTCTTTGAAAACAAATCCCCTATTTAAGGATTTGATCTAAATTAAGGATATCTTTCCTTAATCCTATCTTGTGAGTTGTCTAGGGGGATAAAGGCACTCGACACTAGCTCGACCTAAACCAGGTTCAAAACACTTGTGGACATTGCTTCGTATAGTTTGCCAATCGCTTAGCAGTAGCTCATGTGAGAGATTCAACCTCGTCACATATCTCTCCGGCTTTTTGTGTGCGTAAAGCAACAGTAGGGTGGCGGATTGTGCACACGTTCAATAAATTGAATGCTGCAACGTTACCGGCTCCAACGCCGATACCACGAAAAGACGTAATCATTGATGGTATGTCAAATTATACAATCTTTTCGTCAATGGATCTGATAATTGGATTCTATCATATCCTTATGCGTGTACAGGATATTCCATATTCAGCGGTAAGCATCTCAAGCGGATTGCCAAGGGAGTGGCTAGTCATGCCACAGGGACTTAGTAATGCCCTGCGACTTCTAACAGATGCGTAACTAATCTGCTAGGATCGGTGCGAAATTTCAAACCTAGTTATTTATTGACGTCTTTGTTTATAGCATAGCCATGGTCGGAAAGTCGGACATTGAAGTACACCGTACCCACTCCTGAAAGGCTCTTACACTTATAAGTAAGCATAGGTTGTGTGCAGATCTCAAAAAGTGTATATTCGCTGCAAGCGTATTTCAACTTCTCGCGTGCATCGTGGGCAAATACGGTATACGCCCTGATCCGGAAAGATCAAAGCGACCACCGACTGGCCCACGCCAGTCGATGTAAACGGACTTCGAAATTATGTTGGCTTTGCAAATATCTGCACAATTACTCCCACAATTATGCCGAAATGACAGTACATCTTTCTTCTTTGTTGAAGAATAATGTAAAGCGGAACGCTAATTGTTAGCATTCATTTGAGGGTATCAAGCAAAGCTTGATACAAATCCCAATCCTGGCGATTGTGGATTAAGACAGACCATTTCCTGAGGTCTGTGACGCCAGCGATTTTGCAATCAGCTTTTCGTAAATGCAATATGACACAGACTATTCAGTGCATGACATGAAACTCGCTGCCATCGGATTTGGCTGGCTTAAGTAAGGGTCTATCTCGTAAGAGATAGACCGCACTTACGCCATCAGCACATACCCACCTAGTTTAAGAGTTACTTTTGTTTAAGGGGAGGGCACGCTCGAGCAATGAACAATCTTGCTCTTGTTTATAACGCATTGATCCTAAGGTCAATGCGAAGGATACCACTGTAAATTTGATCAACATTGAACGATAATGCTATTACTTACTTCAATATTGATGCTGCAAGACTCAGTATGCAAAATCAATAAATGCATATACTAATTCGAAAAAAGATACCTCCGCAGTTGACACCTGTCGCACTGAAGACAAAAACAAAACAGAGTCAGCAGGAAACATCGTGCTAGCTCGAAAAGCAGTGGCCCGTTTCGTACAGGATTCCTTCGATGATGCAGAGGATCGACAGAAACGAAACTCTAATAAAAGGAAAAACAGATATTATCTCATTCAATGTTAATTATTTAGTCCTATTTCCGAAGGTGAGCCTACCAAAACATGTAAGAGACGGATGTGGGCAGTAATAAGTTATTATCCATGTATATCGGCCTGTTTTGTGTACTACATCGCCAATGCAGTGCGTAAACGATCGAGCTGCTTTGAAGGATGCGTAAGCATCCTACATTTTATGTCGGGCATCTCCGCCCGTACCATCAGTACAGGCTTCTTCTGGTTTTGAATTACCCGGAACGGTTTGAGAAATCTGCCAAAGCCTGACGGTCCCGAGCCAAGAACTCGGGACAGAGTCTGGTTCTATTGGGAATGACGATTTACTCGTTACATCCTTCAAGAAAGAAATCTTTTGACGAGCTGTCACCAGCTCGTTTTGAAGGGACTGATACGTCCGTTCGTTTGCCAGTTGATCAGTCGCAACTTGCGCACAATTTTCCATTTGGTCATACCGCTAACTCGAGCCGACGGGATCGTTTGTGATCACTCTCCTCCCTTAAATGATGGAAGGTATAATCTAAGTCACGATATTGACGCGGGTTCGGCGAACGAAGCGAAATCAATTTTCCTCCTCCCTCACAACTATTATAGGATTCAAGTGGTGAAAAGATTTTTCCAGTTGAACGCATCTCGAATCACCGTGTTGTGGAAGGACTGAACAAGTCATCTCGTTCATTTAAGAGGATATCCACACTCGCATAATAGTTGGGAACCTCGTTCTCAGCTGATCTTGTACGTACCGGGTCTTGTCTTGCAGTACGACGAGACCCATTCTCTTTAACAGAAGATCCCCTGAAGAAATATCTTTTCCTTCCTCGACGAGCTTAGATCCATGGGTTTCGCTCTTTTAGACGGAAGTGAAGTGCTTGGATGAAAGCATTCGACGAGCTGTCACCAGCTCGTTTTGAAGGGAATGATGCGTCCTTCCGTTCGCCAGTTGATCAACTGCAACTTGCGCACACTTTTTAGGCTAATATTGCCCATGACGCTTTATAATTGAATGCTCAGGCGCGGCACCTTCGCAAGCGCGATGCCAAGCGCAAGACCGATGGCAATTAAAAATAAATCAATTAGATGACGCTATGCTCTATGCTAATCCAGCACCAATCCGTATCCTTTTAAGGAGATTAAATTATGGCCTAGCCATGTCAGCTAATTTTCGCTATATTTGTGTAAATGATGGCGAGACACAACCACTTGCACAAATCCTTTTGGGTTTTAGGAGCCGGCGAATCTACTATGGCTTTACCTTAGCGAGATCCACTGTAAGGCCTCGCTCCCAATAAAGCACCCTAAGAATAAAAAAAATTCTGCGCCAAAAATGCATTTAGATGCATACGTATACAATTTATTTGTGCGCATACACTCGAGCACTGCTCACAAATGGTCTAAGTGGTTTCCACATCCGATCTACCCTGGTTCGTACGACGATGGACAAAAATGTCATCAAATAAGCCTGCGCATAACCTCGATGAGGGCGAAACAGTTGCATCACTAAGCGATTAAATGTTTTCGGAGCGTTGGAAAGCCCTTGTGGTATAACCAACCACTTCCATAGCATACCACGTGGGGCGCTAATCGCTGTAAAAGGGATATCGCTACTCCAAGACATGAAAGACGCGTAGCGTCTATACCCTAACAAAGCAATACGAGTGAGCAGTTACATGCGCTTGTCAATGGTGTGACCGGTGACATCGAGGGAGACTTTAGCCTTGTGGCAATTCCTAATTCCTTCGTTACATGCTCTTTTAAAGCTAGACAACATGGCAGCAGAGCCTTAAAGACTGGTAGCTTATCTGAGATGGTGGTCATTCGACCAATAATTGAGTTAAACTCATCGTCACTTCTAGACGAAGCTGTCCTTGAGGACACAAAAGCTTTCTTTAGTGCGCGAAGCGGATCATCGATCCTTAAAGATCCGATGGATGTAATTTATCTTGATTAAGGAATTCCAAGAGGTGGTGTGTACCAATCCATCATCTATTTTACCTACGGATAGAGGTGTCCGTTATAATATCGACTTGGTTCCTGGAACCAAATACTATGTCACACGAAAGTGACCTTTATCAAAGGAACAGGTGACGTCATTGACGATTTCTTCCGGGCTAAGCACGACGCTGGATTGGTACGAGAAAGAAAACCTCCTTATTCCACACCGACATTTTGTGTCAAAAAGGCAGATGGAAAATGGCGCATTGTACATGCTATAATAAGCTTAATGCTGCCACTATACCAGCACAAAACCTCATTCCTAGAAAGCAAGTTGTTTAGACCAATACGGTGGAATATACAATGTACAGTGCACTTGACTTAGTCGATGGTTATTACCAACTGCTCATGCGAGCTAAATCTAAGGCTTTAGAATAGGGAAAATGTAAAACTGTATTGATAGATTAAATTCCGACGTAACGATCTTCTATTCACTGCAGACTTTATTATATTGATAACAAACGATGTGTGGCGCCTACTTGCGCACCGCACAATCGGTTCGTATGACGATTGGCACTTACTTCAAAGTTGAATCAACCAATCAACAGAATTATTACCTGTTGCGTCAATATTACAGAATTTGGTATAAATTCATACTTCTTTATTATTCCCTGTCATAAGACATAACATTTGGTAACAATATTAAATCGCACACCCTGTTACACATACAACGCCAGTGTAGCGCATATAATCAGCATCTGAGCCTGTAAGATTAAAGCATTGAAATTGTATGCCGTTGGCCAGATCAGGTAGAAAATGCTTCTCACTTCCAGTGTAGCGCATATAATCGGCATCTGAGCCCGATGAAGGGCCTGTAAGATTACAGCGATGTAAGTATATGCCGTTGGCCAGATCAGGTAGAAGATAGCTCATCTGCTCCTCACTTCCATTGTGGAGCAACAACTTAGCCGGTATAATATTGAAACAAAAATAATCAGCAATTAATGCATCACACCTTAAACGTTTCATATTATCGCAAAAATACTTCTTACTATAGGTGCTTGGAATCCAATATCGCATTCTATCTTGCGGTTGTTCTGCGTAACCTGCTTATGAACCTTCCTTTTCTAGATACGTTGGCGACGAGAGTCACAGCCTCTATATTACCGGAATAAGATTGGAGAAGACGCCATACTCCTCTTTTAAACCACAAATTTTCTCATATTGATTTTCCTGCAACTGGGTACCTAGTGCATCAGCCTCGTCATGTTTCGTTAGGGCGCGACGCATTTTATGTCCCTCGCGTAATAATCTACTAAGCCAAAGGTTGAAACAACTGATTTTAAATCCCTTCGACAAACTCTGAGTGGACGCAACTTTGCAATCGCATAGCTTCCGTTATTCGCTTAGCACGCACGTACCTTTGCATCATGCTACGATACAAAAATTTGCCAGTCTTGATATTGGAACGAGCAAAAGTCCGTTATGAAAAACTTGCGCTGAACAAAACGATTGGCATCGCCGTACACCGCAAGCATCGAGCTCTGTGTAATCAAAGACGGTTGGAACTCTTTTTCGAACGTCATCTCGTGAAATTGCTCCTCAGCGCGTCTGATGTTATATGTATGAAATTTGCTTAAGTCTTCCACGTCTCTTGGAGTTAGCTAGACAAATTACAATTTCTTTGCTGTCCGCAAATAGCATGTCATTCTCCGTATCACAGACCTTTTAAGTCTTCGTTCAGCCCTTGTCACGTTCGTTGACTTTCATCTGTGCCAAAGACTCGAGCTTAGCTGACGGCTCTTGACATTGTTAAGCTTTTTTATCGCAGTTGGCGCTAGCAATTTTTAACTATAATACCAACATCATATAACTTTTTTTCGTCATATCCAAATTTTGATTCTTGTCATGTCATGCGAGCAACTTTACGCCTTTCCAAATAAATAGTCATAATGTCACAAAGTGTATAAAGAGTACTAGATTGATGAATTTAAAAGGTTTCGACCACCACTCAGCGTTTAAAAAGAAAGAAACTGTTTCTTTGACAGGGCATTAACGAACTTGCCGCGAATATGTTACGTAGATTTTATTTCCAACTGGTGAATAGAGAAGGCAACGCAATTGGCACAGTCGACTTCGTCAGGATGCCGTCCGATGAAGCAGATGTTGGTGAGGTACGGGACGCTGTAAAGAATAAATACAGCGACAGTCACCTCGCCGGCATTGCCACATCTGATCTCATAGTCTACGCGAATGGGGTGGATCATACCAGTGGTCAGCACCTGCCTTACTTGTCGTTTCCTTTGAGAGAACTTGGAATAGATGAGAACGACCCGATCATTATAGTGGATATGCATGAAGAACCAGAACAGAAGAAGCTGAAGACATTGACTGTAAAAATCCAGGACGAGCTGATAAATTCGATTGGGCGCAATTTGGATATCGGGACGTGGCAGGTTGGCGGCTTCAATCTCGAGATTTTCCGCGTTGAACCGGATTTTCCCAAGTGGTTTTACGTTCGTAAGGAAACGATCGATATCATCAAGGTATTCGAGTCCCAGATGAGAGCAAACAAGAAAATTGTGTTCAAGGGTACGCCTGGTGTTGGTAAGAGCATGCTGGTCGTGTTGTTTGCGTTTTACATGGCCTTGATTGAGGAGAAACGCGTCGTCCTGTTTCGTAATATTATAAATGGCTTTTCCTTGTTGTATCTCGATGCAGAAAACAAGGAGTTCTGGCGAATGGACGAGGCGAAAATTGAAGACCTGGATTTGTACCGGCAGTATTTTAAGGGCGCAGTATTGTGTCTGGACGGGTTTCGAGAAGACTTTGTTAGAAATCACCATAATGTGCTTGCAAAGTTCCGGCTGCTGGCCACTTCTGCTCAGTATGAAATAAAGGGTGGCGAACGCGATGTAACTTGCCAGTGCCTTGTTCCATTTTGGTCGCTTTCCGATTTAAAATTGATTGGCGCGCATCGTGAGTTGTCGAAACACACGATCAAAAACATATATTTTTACTCGGGTGGAAGTATGCGAGCTTTCTTATCGGATCAAACAGGAGCGAAGGATCTGGTTGACGATACAATCCGTAAGGTCGGTCCCAATATTGCAGACTTTCTTATTACTCAGCATGGAAGTACGTCGGATAAACAAATTGATCGCATACGGATGACGGGAATTCGAGCAAACGATCACCGTGACTTAAACAAGTATACGTCTTCCAGCCATTGGGTTTCTGAGGTCACCTCTGAATATGCGTTGAGAATACTAGGCAAAATTGTAAAGCCAACTTATTACGAAGAAATGTGGTCCAAAGGCCGCAAGCTTCGAGATGGGGTGTTGATGGGCATTGCATTTGAGAACTACGTGCATACACTGGCGAGGGATGGAAAAAAGATTGAGTTGCAAGTGAGGGAATACAACCAAGTGAAAAAGAGTCAGCATACCTATATTGCGTTGGAAATCGAAGCCAAGTCGTGCTGCAACGATGGAGCTACTGCAGCAGAATGCGATACAGCCATGCAGCGATTTGCGACTTCAAATGACGATTATTGGTATCCCTCTTGTCGTTGTTTGAAGTCGATCGATAGTGTCGCAAAGCTGAAGAGGGATGGACAGCCTTGCACGTTCATATTAATTCAAGTTACAAAATCAATCAGACACTCATTCGATTCATCTGCTATCAACAAGTATGCGGGGTTCTTTCCGGGTGGCTGCCATTACATTGCATTGGTGCCCAATAAAAAGGTAAGTGATAACTTTCAACTTGTTCCACCTAATTTTGCCGCCAGTGTGCGTTTGCATGTTGCATACATCACGACTGGTGTTTTTGATACTACGCCTGTAGGCACGTGAAATGCCACAACAGAAAGTAATGAAAGTTTTTCAATATAAGCTGCAATTTATTACTTTATACTTATGTTTTTATGGTGATAATCTTGTTTGATAAAATACTAATAATCGCACCACTATCGTTTAACTTGTCTACTGCTATTAAAGATTCGTACCGAAAGAAAGACTAGCTGAGAACGTCGCAAAAAGAGTTTTTGATATGTTTTGCCGCTTGTTAAAAGGTCCGTGCTCACATAATCATTTTGTAAGAGCAGTGCGAGTTGGAAAGCTTAGTGATGGCTTACGAAAAGTGGACAAAATTCGATCTCACTCATCCTCAGTATATCCAATCAATCAGCCCATGACAAATCCATGACTCTCCTCGTGCGAGGCGTATACCAACAAATATCAAAGCCGCCACAGGAACTAACGTGCAGCACAAACTTCGTTTATGGTCAATTCGGTCGATAACGAAAAACAAAAAGAACGCGCCCAGTAATTGCATCCCCATACAATTCACAAACGTATACGTTGCGTCTTGAATGGATCGATACGTATTGGACAGATACATAATCACGCAGCCCACAAAGAGCTCCGAGACCAGCAATTGCATCAATCCGACTGCAAATTTCAGCACCAACGCGCCGCCCACTTTATCGTCACTACTGGCCTCTTTGTCCCAAATCATCCGCAATTCTTCCGCTACACTTTTCTTACGACGCAAAACGGCCAAACACCGTTCCCACGATTCCAACATCTTGCGCATATACATACACCCGATACGGACTCTCAGGGAATACGTAGACAGCAGGCGTAGTATAATTGTCGCAATAAACACTTGCCAGACCCATCCAACTTCATCCGACGACGACGAAAACCACGACGCAAATAAAATGCCAGGCAGAAAGCCACAGCTCAAGAGCAGCAACGCTTTTCCACGCTTGTCCCGCGTTGAAATTTCATCAATGTACACGGCCAGCGTCGGTAGCAGCAGCTCAACGAAGTTGCCAAGTTAGTAAATGCCAGGCACAAAAAGCTCTTCGCCGTTCGTTTGATAAAACATTCATTTTTTCAAGAATACTTACATACCTTTCATATCGAATAAGCACATTGGAAGCATAAGAACCATTAATTAAAGAGACTGTGATTAACAAAAATCCTTGCCTTTCGTCCTTGCGTTAAGCTGTGCACTTGAAATGGTCTTCAACAATCGTAGAGTAGACGTGCCCCTCGTTCGTGAGGTCGCAAAGTGGCAAAAATGTGGTCCACCTAAAACCGCAATCATTCGTGCACGTCGCCAAGACGTTTAAAATGGCTTGTTGCTCCTTTGAGAACGTCGAGTCCAGGGGCCCGTAACACGTGCTATCTCCGTACTCTCCCGTGCTTAGCTGATTCCATTATTTCACCGCCTTTGTGGACGTATCAAACGACGTCATTGCAACGTCCGCCTTGCCAACGGACCCCTTAGTATTGTAGCAATGCACGTAAATTACTTCTAAGAGATGATGCTTGAGTTCGTTCAAGTCCTGCAGCGGACTCACGCATAAGCACGTGAAACTCGATTTGCCCTGGAAACTTCGCAATTTGCTCACAACACGCACCTAGATGCCTTCTCGAAGGTCGCTAGCGTATTTGTCAGCATTGACAAAGTACTGGCAATCAAAAGATCCCAAGCCGTGGTCTAATTGGAAACGCACACTTGTGGATTGTGGCATTGAGCCAGTTAATAAACCCACGAGCCGCACGGTGGACAGTTCCTGACCGTCTAGGCGAAGCGCGTCGTCGTCACTCGCATGAAGCGACTGTAGCTGCATGATTGTGGCAGGGAAATACTCTGGTCACCACTACTGCGCTTAGTAGGTGTTTTTTCTGGTATCCAGACAACTGACTAGACATAAAGCCGCCCCCGTTTTCATACGCCTCATAGCCGCCGCCATAATTCATGATGTCGATCCAGAAATGGCGCCAATTATTTTCATTTCAATAATATATATATTCTGTTTGGCCGGTGTTATACAAATTCGTTAAGTACGCTTTATGTGCCTAACGATTGATCAATTACTTCATGTGACGTTCTTAAACC
This sequence comes from Bremia lactucae, assembly GCF_004359215.1. Lineage (NCBI taxonomy): Eukaryota > Oomycota > Peronosporomycetes > Peronosporales > Peronosporaceae > Bremia > Bremia lactucae. Next base: position 2,706,827 of record NC_090624.1, on the reverse strand, counting down.
TGCCAATTGGGTGTGGTGCACAAAGTGACCCACCCTTGTGTATGTGCATAGGATGACGGCTAGCGTCATCCACGATCCGTAGATTTCCAAGGAATACGCTCGCAATGTAGAGGTGATTTTTTTCTTAACAACTATTTTATTAATTTTATTATTATAAATAAATTTTGTTTTAATGGGTAAATTATTTGCTCCAGCTTTAAAAAACCTTTTTGCATATTCAAGTGAAACATCTACAGAGGTGGCATCTATTGATTTGCTGTATTACGCTCGATTGAAAATAAATCAGTCTTTAATATACTTCCTAGCTAACAAGTGCGCACGCGAAGCCGGATTACCGCTTCCGTGACGACACTTCTTTAAGGTTATAAGTCCGTTGGGTGAGGTCGCTTAGTCACCCAGAAACTACCTCCTGTGCTTGGAGGTGTGTGCTTAAATAGAGCGTGGCTGCTACAGTAGCGCCCGCCTACACTTGGTATGTAATGGGCCACATTTCAGGATTAACACAAAACAAAGAAACAAATACATTTGTAGGCAGGTGATGTGTCCGAATTGTGGGCTCAGCGTAACAATTATTTATTGGTTCATTATTTGGGGTCTTAAGACCCGATACATGTCAATGATAAATACCCGAGTGTTAGTGGTTCCCCGAAAAAGCGGGAACACGGTTGTACTTAGTCCGATTAAAAAATTCATAAAGAATGAATTAGCTTCCATTTTTACTTGATACCTGACAATTAGGCTAAAATCTTCCTCAAGCCTTTCGTGTAAGCTAGTGATGGGGCCTTCTAGTCCCGTTACAACTGGCAGCACTTAGTAGTCCTTCCCGCGCCCGAGTTTGGGATGAGCGAATCATCGTAATACGACGCTCCAGATTTGCTTCTGGAGCACGCGACCTTCCTTAATATCACCGGGGTTGAGTGGGGTGCCCTCAGTCGCCTCGTGGCGATATCAAGAAAGGCGTTTGTTGCATCGTTGATGAAATCAGCGACCCCTGACGCACAACTTCTCCCCATACATGAGTGTATGGCTCGCGAGTTCACCGAAAGTAATCGGCGAGGGTTGACTCCCTCGCGATCGTCACGGAACGATTTTGTAAAAATGAAAACCTCGTTCTACTCAAAAGAAGTTTTGGATCGATTTTCGCTGAATCGCTGGTTCTGAGAAGTCGACATCGCCATCGCATCGAGGCTCCTCGAGACGCCTCAGTCGAAAGTCTAAAACCTCCTCTATCGTCTCCCCGGGAAAGCCAAGGAATGGACCAAGGACCCATTTCTTCTCCTGGATGTCATCTAAGATGACCTTTCGTCTTGCCTTCGAGCCACTGCAGCAGGATAAAATGTTGCGCTCAAGTTTCTGTCTATGCGACAGGATAAAATGGCGATGCGACTACGTCCGATGGCTTGCCATTGCTGGTGAAGTAAGGCTTCTTTCTCTTGGACCCCGTCATGCTCGTGTTGAATGAACTCGGCTATGGCCTAAGAGAAAATAGCCTTGCTACACACAATGGAGACGTATACACAGGCGAACGTCTTTATGGGCGGTATGCGTGAGAGACACACCCGCTTTTCGCTTGAGCGTGCGGAGCCTGCCATACTAGAGGAGGTCTTTGCTTATGCCCTCCGCGATAAGTTTAGGCTCACCATGGCTTATACCAAGAGTTCAGCTTTCACCGTCGCCCGGCTGAGTGCTGGTGCCAGCGCCAATGCCGGATCATATAGGGGACGCTCATCATAAGGACGCTGCTCTAGCCCTACGTTAAAAACCGACGAGACCAGTAGGGCGCCCTGCGCGCCCTGCATCTTCCGGTTCCCCCGGTGACAGCCCGACCATCCATCCCCAATGTGCTGTTTGCACGATTTAATGCCACCCGGCAACTGGTGATTTACATCTGCTTATTGTTAACTTACATGCCGCAGGTATCCTGCGACCTCTACGAGCGCTCCTGGACTCACGAATATTTTTTGTCGTGAGACCTGTTTATCGATGCTGCCTCGCAGCGCTACGATCCGCGAGGAGCCTCTTCAAGTCATTGTCAAGTTGGCAGACGTGAAATCACATTGTGTACCGCGTTGCGAAGTGTCATTGCCGTATACATTTGATGGTTATCGCAGTGTTGATATATATTGGTTATCGCGATGAAGTGTGCAATCGATTGCATCCTGGGCATGCCATGGTTGGCACGTTTTTAGCCCTAGATCGACTAATTCGGCAGATCAGAGAGACGTCGACGCAAGTTCGACGTCAGTGAAATGTTTACCCATCTCATTACCCCAAAATGACTGTCTCAACGTGCAGTCATAGATCGTGAATCCACGACACCTACGATGCATAGAGCGAACGATGGCTCTCTCTGTATTGCTTGTTCTGTTCTTCTGGACAGACTTCTCGCTTCGCTGCGAGAACAACGATGCCGATGAGCAGGAAAATGATGTCGAGCAAGGGTTTCCGAGCATCAACAACGCGGTTAAA
>NC_090624.1:2674250-2703612 GCF_004359215.1 Bremia lactucae | reverse complement strand
AAGAGCAAATGACGCGACCTCGAAGCGCTGAACCAAAATCAGCGCGTGAAGAACGATTGCGTCAAAGTCATGGGAGGCGCTGCGAGAGTATGGTTACTCTGTCTACGACATTGCTCGTGAGTATGCAGATGTTATTTCGGACACGATTTTTGCCGAACTTCCTGCTGATCGTGGTGTTCGCACGAGATTGATCTCGTGGCAGGTTAGAAGTATTGCGTAACCACGGCAGTGGCCGTTGCCTCGAATAGTTCGTCAATAGCCTCAAGTTGAGGCTATTGAAGAACTGTTAGAAGGCCGACGCAAGGCGGGTCATGTGCACGAAAGAACTTCGCCACATTCCAGTCCAACCTTCTGCATAAAATAGCTACGAGAGGCTGGTGTATAGTGCATGCCTTAAATCGGCTAACTGATGCCAATACTCTTGCGCAGACGCCTATTCTCAGGAAGGTTGTGGTGTTAAACTCCATGTCACGTAGCGTCGTCTTCAAAGCCATCCATATAACTGATGGCTTCTACCAGATCCTGATGCGACAGAGCGACATACCACTCACAGCGGTGGGTACCCGAGTGGCATGTTATGGGAATGGCTAGTGAAGCCACAAGGGCTGAAGAATGCACCGGCCAATTAATCGCATGGCGTCTTATGTGTTGAGCCCTCCAGGACTTGGCTCCTAGTTACTTAGATTACATCTTTGTCCATTGTCGCGCTGATAACAACCTCAGCGATATCCAAGTTCACTTTCGACACTTGAAACAGGTGTTTCAAGTCATGCGAGACAACAAATTGTATTCGAATCTTAAGAAAAGTGTCTTTTGTTCATCGGAAATTTCGGTGCTAGGTTACTATGTGAGTAAGTCGGGTTATAGGTGATCCAAAGAAGGTGTCGTCAACCTGTTCTTGGCCTACGCTCAAGAACCGTATGGAGTTGCATCAGTGGCTCGATCTGCCAATTACTTGCTAAGTAAATCAATAATCATGCCGGTTCTACACAGCCTTTGTCGTCACTTTTGAAAAAGACGCCACGTGGTTGTGGCGTTCTGAGCATCAAACGGCCTTCGATGCAGTGAAGAAGAGCCTGACTTCAGCGCTAGTGTTGGTCCTTCCTGACGACTCCAGGCCATTCCACGTGGTATGCGATGCAAGTGACTTCGCAATTGGTGGTCCTCATGCAATTTGATGGTGAGGGTCGTGAACGATTCGTGAGTTATCAGTCACGACAGATGAAAACAGCAAAAAAGAACTATCCGGTCCATGATAAGGAGTAGTAAGCAATGCGGTACGCATTCATCAAGTTCCGTATGCTTCTGCTTGGGAAACGGACACGTACATTGCTTTGTATCCCGATCATGCATCGCTGCACACAGCGATGAAAACTCCGCGCTTGTCGGAATTGATGGCTCGGTGGCTGTCCTTCTTTTCCGTGTACAACTTCATCGTGCATTGCAAACCGGGTAATAAACTTGCGGATGCTTTGTCACGACGTCCCGACTACGAACTTCAGACCGCGCTGAGTCGCCAGGTGACTGACGACGATAACGAGGATGATCGATATGTATCGCTGATTTTAAGTCGGATTACACCCGAGCAGTGCTTATTCGACGAAACAGTCGCTGCAACGGGCTCTCAGTGATGTTGCACTAAGAGCTCGGTCACGAACGAAGCGTGGTCAACTTCAGCGATACACTATAGACGGTAATCTATTCTGTACATCATCGACCACCTCGATGTTCCTCGTACGGTCATCGCCAACGACTCGAATTGGCGTGATCGGATCCTTCACGAGTATCACGATGCCCCATTTGATGGCCAATAAGGCCGCGATAAGACTTTCGCGGCAGTGTCTCGCGACTTCATCTGGCCCCACATGTATATGTAGGGACGCAACAAAATTCGTACATGCGCAATCTGCCAACGGGTAAAGCCATCTCCATCGTCGCAGGCTCCCCTGCAACCGTCGCCGATAGCTCTTGAATCTTAGCGTTTAGTTTTACTGAAATCTATCTTCAGACTCGCACCTGATAGTCAAGATCGAACGGGTGTTCTGGTTTTTGTCAACAGATTTAGCAAAATGACACACCTAATTCCTTTTCACGCTATGAATACCGCGGCAGCGACCGCAATGTACATCATTGACGCTGTGTTTAGCCATCACGGTTTACCGGGTAAAATTGTTTCGGACCGTGTCCCAGATTCAAATTCGCATTTTGGATGTCACTGCTCGAGCTTCTCGGGACGAAGCTGCAGATGTTAAACGCGGCCCATGCGAAAACGAATGGGCAAGTCAAGCGCGTGAGTAGAGTCCTTCGAGAAATTTTTTGGAGTAATGCATCTTAACTTTACGAGCTGAAGTGCATTTTTACCAATTGCTAAGTTCACATTCAACAATGATGTACACGCGTCAACAGGGTCGACGCCATTTTGTGTGAATTCAGCTCGACACCCTCGAGTTCCTACCCTTACTTGGCGCCTCGTGGTTCTACTCTGGGTGGGGGTGAAAGTGATAAACAGCGATCGAGTGCAGCCCATGGTAGTTTGAGCGCAAATGTAGCCACCCGATCCAAGACGAAGTCTGCTGTTTTGACTCCACGTGGCGTAACATCCCCGTTATCTCGATGAACTGCGAAGACACTTGTTACCCGTCTTCGAATACGCGATTACCTACTGCCAACTACGCGCCAATAAAGTCGGCGCGACCACTTGATTAAATCGCTGTGTCGGAGTAAATCCTCAACGTCAAGCCATCGATCGGTTTGTACGTGATGCACTTCAGTCTGCAGTGGATAAACAGAAAGGGAATGCAGATAAACATGGTAGAAAAACATGAGTAAGTTCTAGAACGTGATTGTGTATTATTGTCTACAGAAGGCCTAAGGGATTCAACAATTACCAACCTAGGCGCGAGAAAACTCGCGCCACGCTTTATCGGACCATCACGGTTTTTGAGGCAATCGGCGACGTCTACACGCTAGATATCCCTTCATCGTTGCGACTTCACTCGACAATATACGTCGGGCGGCTAAAGAAATTATCGCCCGGCTAAGCTTCACGGGTTAATTCCGATATCGGAGTCAAAGGCTCGTAGATTGACGTCCCTTTCTACCTTCCCTGACGCGTGAATGAAATTAGAAGCGGCTGCGTTCCTGTCTGTGCATGACCGAGAACTAGCGTTTCAGGTTCCCGCGTTCGATCAACTCACGGTTTGACTGCCGGATCTCACTAGCGGTTCTTACTGCAGTACGCTCGTGAGCAGTCTCAGCTTCTAGCAGAGCGTCGGCAGCCTTGTTCTTCTTGTTCAGCCTCGTCAGCACCCACCTGGGCAACCGAAGACGCCAGCGTTACCATCGCGAGGGACCACCACCGCTTGTTGTCAGGTTCGCTGCATCGTGGATAGTATTGTAGGTCACGAGGACCCTCTCCCCGAAGCAGCTACGTCGGCTCACGAGACGTGCGCGGTTCCCCCGCGCGCAAGTATCATACATACTGGCTTGGGTTTCTACCCGAGCAGAATAAGTGGGAGCCGCATTCGTCGCTTCTTCGCGACGTTCCGGACGCTGTTCGGGCATATGAGTTAATGAAGTTGGACCACCCCAATGCGACAGCAGACGCGAATGTTCTCGTATTTCAGAAGACAGTATGGCGACTCAAGACATCGAGAACAGGAACTGTGTCGTGATTCACGGCGTTGATGATAATTTTCTTTGCGAGACCGAGAACGTCGTGATGAATGTGTATCACCACGACTACGAGAACGGGACCTCGACGAGTAGCGCAGAGCAGGATGGGCAGGCAGTTGTGTCGCCGCCCTGCGTTGAGCATTCAGCGGATATTTATTCCGCTATCGAGAGTGGTGACGCCAGCGAGGCGCACCACAAAAAACTGCAGTCCACCGTTTATAAAGACTGTGCTCGTGCTTCCCGATCCAGGCATAAAACGCAGCGAGGTGTATGTGCCATTTATCGCAAGGTGGACGTCGCAAGAGTAACATCCCTCGTTGACATGGACACAGCAGATTCAGTCCTCATTTAAAGCGTTCTCGCATACTTTTTCGCGTACAGCATCAATTGAGTGATCAGCGCGATAGTTCGTCCTCTCGATTTGCAAGTCATTGTAGAAGCATCCTCGAGCATTCGATTCAAACGCCGGATAAATGCGCAAAAAAAACTTTGGAAAGTATCATTTGCATTGATCTTAAGACTCTTTCCGCGGAAAGCCCCGGAAAACGCCAAAAGTAGTCCTGCATCGTTGTAAGCGAGTCCAGAGTGTGAGCTCCGGACAAGTCCAACAGGTTCCAAATGATAAGTAGTTGGCTAATCACGTGGATGATTGCTCTCCCGCTTATGGTTCTCTGGGGTGATGTTGTACTGTCGGTCGTGCTATGTCATCGTGGCTTCGGTCGTAACTATAGAGTTATGACACTTAAGCACTTACGGTTAATGAGGTCTTTTTTAGAAGGGCGTGATGTAATGTGCCACTTTACAGGATTATTACAAATTAAAATAAGCAATTCTATTGGCAGACAGGTGTTGTGCCCGAATAGCGGGCACAGCACTACCTGAGAACAAGTGGTTCCCGAAAAAACGGGAACACGGTCTTACTTAGTACGATTAAAACAATTCGTTATGATTTAATTAATTTCTAATTTTACTTGATACCAATCACTTAGGCTGAAAGCTTTCTCAAGCGTTTCGTGAAAGCTGTAAGGACGTTTACCTCCGTTTCATAGTAGCTTTAGTATTCTTTCCAACGATCCGTTTCTCTGAGCGTGGCAAGAAAATGAGCCTTAATATCATTTCTCACACCTCTCCGGACATAAATGGGGGGTGGCAGAGCACTTGGTGCTGGGGCTTGACAAGCAAGCCCAGGCCAGACTCATAAGCATTCCTTTTGAGCAATATGTAAATTAGTTGGAGCAGTTTGATATTTGTGCTCGGACAGCGAAGGTCCGCGTCCGAGGCACATAGCCAATCCGCGATGGAGTCCGACACTAAGACTCAGGATAGGCTTGGGCGTGAGCAGGCTCAGAGCGAGGCTCTCAATAGGACGGATGCAATGCTTTCCATCTGGCCACATCAGCCGAGGCCCACTCAGGTGTCGAGGACGACACCCGGATGGTGTCATACGCCATGTTTTATTTGCTCAATAAGGCCTCGAAGTGGCTTACTCGGCACTTATGACGAACGGTAAGTTGTTCCACACATAGGCGATCTTTTAGACAAAGATTCGTGCCATGTATCAGCCGCTGAACAACAGAGTGATGCTTCAGACGCGCATTTTGGAGAGCGACAGACGAAGCGATCCCTGCAAGAAGATGTGCAAAATGGTGCGCTTGCTGTCGGCGTGCATTAGTGTGGGTACGATATTGGAACACATGAAGGTGTCCACATTCATGAACGGACTGCGGCACGGCCCATCCCGACCCGCCCTATTTACAGAGGTGCCATCGACGATGGAAGAGGCAATTAAACTTGCCTTAGCTGAGGAGAAATTCTATAACAGTGCCTCGGCGACAACTTGGTACAAGCTGTCGGCCGATAGGTTGAATGCCACTCCTATGTAGTTGGACAATGCAGACGTAGTCTGCTATAAGTGCGGCAATCGCGGCCAAGTGATGGCTCGCTGCTATGCCAGAGGATTTGCTGGTGCTAAAGCTACCCAGCAAGAGGACTTCCTACTCGAAAGGTGATGGCAAGAACCAGTGTGCAAGACGCGTGAGCTCTGCACAGAGGGTTTGGGAAATGCAAGAACGCAGTAGAAGCGGGATGCCCTATGGGGGTTCCTTAGATACCTGTGCTGGGCTGCATCGTTGGTACACATGGTGTACGAGCAGTACCAGACAAGGTAATTGCTGTTAATGAATGGTCACTCCCATAAAACGTGAAGAATTTGCCCAATTCTAAGGATTTGCTAATTCCTTGCATAAGTATAGCAACAACTTGTACCATGTTGAAGTGTTTGTACTATTGTAAAAGAATCATGATCTTGTGTTTACCAATCTTGCTTACTTGCGTGCCTAACGTCTTTTCACGCCCCGTAAGCCTCTTGCCCACTCAGGTATATAAAATTATGCCAGCTTTTCTACTCTATCCTAGAAAATAGTGTCGTCAGCCGTCACTCGTACCTCTTCGTACGCAGGTGCCTGTGCTTTTTTACATACCAGTCACCTCTATTTGGAGTTGGAGGTGACTTTTTTCCGCAGTAGACGCATCAGCATCTACTGAAACATTTGCATCGCTAACAGCTGCATTAAGCCGTGCTGCTGCCAGCTTTGCTGCCTCACAGGCAACGCGCACGGGTGTTGATACCATGTGCAAACGAATTGATATGAGCAAATTAATAATGCCCTAAATTGGAGTATCGATTAAAAAACAATGATGCAAAAATAATTTTCAGGGAAAGACATAATAGTATTTCTATGTCATTACCCAGCATTGACAATTGTGACTGTTGGTCAAGGTAGGGGTGGTGTAACGGAGTTTCTCGTTACATAAATATTATTTCCTTGGAAGAGTAATAATTAAATATTATGTTGTATGAGAGGAAAAATAATAAAGAAGTACAAAATTATCTTCTTTATTAATTTTGACTTGTTAGTTCCAGTATTACTGAAATTGATAATATTGACATTAGCTGTATTGATTGGTTGGTTTGAGTTTGAATCAACGCCGTCAAATATCATAAGACACGATTGTGCGGTGCGCATGTAGGCGCCATATACAGCCTGTTATTACTCCGCTGAAAGAAAGAATTTTACATTTTGTAAGATCGCCAACAGGTAAAAAGTGGGACGGTGAGCCGCTTATGTCGCGCCGCTTAAGACCATTCAACCACTTATTTAGCGACCAGTGTGTGCATCTACCCAGGTGACATTATGCGGCGCTTGACATGCCACCTAAAAGGTCGTCTGCAGTGACACCCATACAACCACGCACTAAACGCACGCGCAGCGATAAAAAGCCGCCGGCGCCTGGTGCCACAATTGCAACACCGACAGATGCTGCTGTCGCACTGTTAACTAAGTTGAACGATCCATCTCACTTGCGCAGTGAGTGTGTACTCCGTCGCTCATTGTTTACTACAATGAGTCGACTGCGCTGCCGTCATCTCATAGTGGTGATGAGCACAGCGAGCTAATAGGGGAAGGGTGATGGCGCTTTATTGCCTATCCAAACTACACCCACTGCTCCTAACATGGAGACGCCGAACGTTTCGAAGCCAACTTGCCTAACGTCAACCTAAGCAACTTTCTCGTCGTCTGCGTTAGCTAGCACAGCGACTATTCATTAGAGCTCTGCCCTTGCATGAGCAGCTGCTTCTCAGTTGGGCAGAACCACAACACCTGTCGTTCAGACCGTCATACACAATGGATTTGGCGCAGATGAGCCTGATCTTAGATTTCCACTGACGGCACGTGAACGTATCCATTCGATGTCACAATTTAGCCGTATTGAACACGGCTGTCTGACGTTGGCATACCACTGATGCGGTCAGTGGTATGCCAACGTCAGAAAGCCGATCCAATGACAGTCAGAGTGATTGTCGTTTAAGGAAAGTTATGTAACGGGGTGAATTGTTACATGAAATTAACACTTAAAGGTTGTTAATTAATATATTATCTAAAAGGTAGATAATATTTGGAGAATATTACTTTATATGGTTATGTTCAGAAATTTATCCATAAATAGATATACATCCATCCGAATGCTTTATTCCGATGGAACCAGTGCATCGCTCCTAAAGAGCGCTGCTCTAGATGCACATAATAGTATTGCACCAAACGTTCATGGAAGGGTCAGGGAAAAGCACTTGGTCGTGTTTCTCGATCCCAATCGTGCCCCACTAAGACTCGGGCTACGCACAAACGAGACTGGCCTGTGAGTATGACGCACTACGTTTATATAAAAAGGTGTCTCGGCGTGGACACTGACATGTTTCGTATACCAAACTTCACGAACGGCAATTGCTTGCTCCATTCTTTGGGAGCCGCTATTGTGCGCAATACATCCGCCACAACACGATTGGCACGTTCCATTTGGCCATCAGTCTAAGGGTGATCGATTGTAGACATGTACCCAGCAGCTTAAACACATAGCGCCAAAACGCTGACGTATAACGTGGATCCCCGTCTGATATTATGGACTCGAGCACCCGTGAAGACGGTACACATGATGCAGGAATGATAGAGTTGTCTCCTTGTCTGAGATCGAAGTGCTACATAGTGGCGCGGCAGCACCTGCAATGGCGCACTGGTGGATGGAATGATAACCTGTTTATAGTTATATGATGTTGCAGGCTTTATGCGATAACACAGTTCGCAGAGGTGAATAAAGTTGGCCAAATATCGGTATAAGTGTGGCCGCTAGAATTCCTCTGAAACTCGTAAGAATGTATTTTCACGGCCCATTCACATCTGTGAACTATTATCTTGTTGAGGCACCGGTCTTGGCGTAGCCAGACGCAGATAAGACCTTTAAGCGTCGTCTGCGATGCAACCAGTTTTGCAATCCGCAGCGCACTCCTGCATAAGGATAACGACGGCGTCGACCGTAACATTTCTTATCAGTCCGTCTTTTAGAAGCCGCATAACTGACTAACACTGTGCATACCAAGGAGCTACTATCAGTAAAATATGCTCTAATTAAGTTTCAAGTGCGCCAATTTGGGGCACCGAACTAATTGTGATTCATAGGGATCACGGATCACTGTGGATCGCAATAAACTCACCCCACCTCTCGTCTAGCATGGTAAGATGGCTTACATTCATTCTAAGTAAATTAAAAGTCGGTACAAGCCGGGTAAGTCGAATGTCTTGGCTAAAGCGCTATCGCGTAGACCAGACTTTGAGGCAAGACACCAGGACAGTGTGTCTCGGTCTAAGGTACAAGTTGAGTCGTCAACATTTGTAGCCATGAAGACCCACCTCGTGACGAACTCAATGGCCTCCGAAACCAAAGAAAGCTACAGTCGGGACGAATATGTTGCCTGCTGTTAGATCCCTACGGTGGACGATAGGTCTCCCTCCCGTCTCATCTGAAGGCTAAGCTAAGGCGCTTTAGCTGCAGCGATGGTATGTTATGGCATCGTGTGGTCCGTTCAGAATCTATGCCCCTCATGAGCGAATCTCAAGTTAAAGATACCTCATGAGCACCCTGGTGCACCATTGATTGGGCATCTAAGCATCTACTTGTTTCTTTGACCAAACTCATTCTCCATCCTTTTAAGGAGGTCAGGCAAGGGCAGGCGACACCTGCTACTACCATTGTAGGTGACTGGGCCGTGTCGGCTTCATCGCCCGACTCGGTGGCAACTGTCAAGGCCTCCGGGTCAACCGGGGCCACAGCCGTTAAGTCTACAGGTTCTAACGTGACAACCAAAGAGGTGATGAAGATGTTGTTGGACACTTCGTCATACCTTTTGGGCGCAAAGTCATCTCGTGATGACTCCATCGACGACGATAACTCTGGTGATGTCAGTATGCATCACTAGGAGCGAAGTGATCGTAAAGGATATTTCGTAAGCTTGCTGCTGGTGGTGCTAGTATGCATAAACAGGGACGGGGCGCATCTCGTGAAAGATGAGCGTTCACCAATGAGGATCCTTAAATGAGTATGCCTCCTTGGGGGCATGACCTGCAGCCTTAAACAGCATTGGCATGCGCCTACACACTAGATGCAAGGTAACCCTGCCTCTCTCGATAATGGTGCAGGTTGTCGCATGCGCCAACTACGTCCTTTTTTTGAACTGGTCGCATAAAGCATCAAGGTTGTCGAGCCAGGCCTAGCGTTCTATGCTTTGCACGTGCTTCACAAGCTTGAAACAAAGGAGTGACATCCTTTGCCGGCATCTATGTGACTACCGATGCCGGAAAAAGGCATCGATGAAAAATTCCGTTTCGTCCTCTCCAAGCTTGTGAAACCTGGATGAGTCGGTCGTTGGCCATACCAGACCAACGAGTTTAGTTGCCCTTTGAGGGCAACCAAGGCTTGTTTTCGGGAGCAAACCGCTCCGTTTCGTGGTCCCTCTCCCGTTGGCTCACGTTAACGTTAACGATAACATTACTCTGGAAGTAATCCTGGACCTCAAACCCTTATACGAGCGCGGGAAGCGCTCGTTCTCCGAAGGACCTTCTGTTGAGGAGAATGGGTCTCGTCGTACAGCAAGACGAGACCCGGTACGTACAAGATCAGTTAAGAACGAGGTTCCCAACTATTACGTGAGTGTGGATATCCTTGCCAACGAACGAGGTGACTCGTTCAGTCCTTCCACAACACGGTGATTCGAGATGCGTTCAACTAGAAACGCTTTTTATCACTTGAATTCTTCAATGGTTGTGAGGGAGGAGGAAAATTGATTTCACTTCGTTCGCCGAACCCGCGTCAATATCGTGACTTGAATTACACCATCCATCATTTAAGGGAGGAGATTGATCACAAACGATCCCGTCGGCTCGAGTTAGCGGTATGACCAAATGGAAAATTGTGTGCAAGTTGCGACCAATCAACTGGCAAACGAGCGAACGTATCACTCCCTTCAAAACGAGCTGGTGACAGCTCGTCAAAAGATATCTTTCTTAAAGGGTGCAACGAGTGGATCGTCAGGTTCAAGAGAACCAGACTCTGTCCCAAGACTATCATTTTTTGGCTCGGAACCATCGAGCTTTGGCTGATGCCTTAAACTGTTCTGGGTAATTCAAAACCAGAAGAAGCCTGTATTGATGGTACGGGCGGAGATGCCCGACATAAAATGTAGTATGCGTATGCATCCTTCAAAGCAGCTCGATCGTTTACGCACTGCATTGGCGATATTGTACACAAAACAGGCCAATATTCATGGCTAATAACTTATTCCTGCCCACATCCGTCTCTTTCATGCTTTGGCAGGTTCACCTTTGGAAATAGGACTAAACCATGAACATTAAATGAAAAAGTATCTGCTTTTCCTTTTCCTTGTCAGAGTTTCGTTTCTGTCGATCCTCTGCATCGTCGAAGAAATTCTGTGCGAAACGGGCCACTGCTTCTCTAGCTAGCACGACGTTTCCTGCTGACTCTGTTTTGTTTTTGCCTTCAGTGCGACAGGTGCAAACTGCGGAGATATCGTTTTTCTAATTAGTAAGTGCATTTATTGTTGTGCGATACTAAGTCTTTCAGCATCGTTATCAAAGTCAGTAATAGCATTTTTGTTCAATGTTGATCAAATTTACAGTGGTATCTTTCGCATTGACCTTAGGATCAATGCGTGATGAACAAGAGCAAGATTGTTCTTTGCTCGAGCGAGCCCTCCCCTTACACAAGAGTTACTTTCAAACTAGGTGGGTATGCGCTGATGGCGTAAGCCGTTCACGAAATACGGTTTTCGCTTCGTAGAAGCATGCACTGAATTATTGATGGCAAATTCTACCATCGGCAAGAACTCGCTCCAACTCGTAAAAGAGTAAACGTATCAGCGAATTATCTCTTTGAGGATGCGATTTGCACATTCTGTCTGACCATCTGCTTCATGATGGTCAGAAGTCGACACCTTCAACTGTGTTCCAAGTGATTTAAACACAGAATGCTAAACCTCTGCTGTGAATCTGGGGTTTCGATCTGAAATCAGTTCACGGGGTAACCCATGGAGTCAAAATATCGTGTCAACAAAGACACGAGCACAGCTTTTAACTATGATCGACTCCGGGACTGCAGCAAAATGATTTATTTGGCTGAAACGTTCAACAAATACAAGAACCAATATTCTTGGTATCAACGTCTGGAAATCTGAAGACGAAGTCCGCAGATAAGGTATGCCAACACTCTGCCGGAACAGGCAGTGGTTGTAACGGAGCACGGGTGGAGCACTAAGCTTCACCCATTTAAAAACTTATCAAGCACGTATTTACTTGCGGACGGACTCATACTGGCATGCCCAGTAGATGTCGCGACTTATCGTGAGATAGGTCTTCTCACGTCCACGATGGCCACTTATAAGCCATTGCGAGTTGTAGATCGACCTGTTCGATCTGTTAAGGGTCGACACAAGTTCGACAATCCCTTTAAGGATTGTTGGGATAGATTTCTTAGGTAAATGCTGGGTATAAGCGTGAAGGTCACGCTTGCCTTGCTTCAAATCCAGGAGGTCGACTCGAGCCCTAAATTCGGCACGTGATGGCTCAAATGGTTGTCTGAGTGGGTCTTAAGGACCTCATACAAACCCAAAGACTTATGGGTTTTGAAGCATGAGCCCCAAGGATGTCGTGGGATCTGTTCCTTGCCGAATTAAAAAAAAGAGATCCACAAAATAGTCGCACCAGTTACAGGAGAGAACTTGGTGGACTGTTGCTCGTCATCCACAATGGACGAGAGCGTCCTAGAAACGGACAAAAAGAAGCGGCTCGCTGCTCAAGGCTGGGATGCCTTGAGAGATATTCCGTCTTTGAGGTTCTGTGCAAACATCGCGATGTGTTCCCAGAAGAAGTGCCGAGCCGCCTACCAGCAGATAGGGGCATCGGGCTCGAGATAGACCTCGAACCTGGCACCACGTATTGTGTGACCAGGCAATGTCCGCTGCCTAAAGAGTAAGTCGATTATATCGATGTGTTCTTCAACAAGCGAGCCAATGCGGGACATGTGCGTGAGAGCAAATCGCCTCACTGCAGCCCGACCTTTTGTGTGCTTAGTCGAAGACGACTCCTTTTTATGAAGATTCATCGAATTAGACGACGCTATAGAAACTCGCCGTATACGTGATGATGCGTCAAAAGCGATATTTGGCATGTCCAACTTAGCTGGACGTGCCAAATCTTGGGTCCGGGAGATTTACTATCTCCTCGGCAGATTTAAAGACTTGCCGTAGCACCTCAACTGAGGATGCCTCCGCAATTTTGACTTTGACGGCCTCGAACACCTCGTTCGAAGGCCCGTCCTCTTTATTAGAGACTGATCCAAAGGTCACTCGTTTAGACGTGCCTTTGATCGTCCTAATCTGTCGGGTACTCTTTCTTCGAGTTACCACAACCTTTTTTTGGGAAGCGGGTGCCGTTGCACACCTGGCTAAAGCACCCCTTCCAACCGCACCAGGCTCTTGGCACTGTGCCGGTTTATGCGACGCGTGACTTTCTGTCAGCTCGCCGTCTACTGCCACAGGCTCTCGGCTCTGTGCAGGACATTTGGACGCATGACTACTTGTCATTGTCCTCTTACTTCCACACGCTTGTGGATGCTCCAAGATGTTTATCTGTTTGACATTTGGTAGATAAGAGACAGGCATCGTCATGGTTTGATGCTGCCAGCTTATGAATGGCTCTTTCTTTTTAAGCCATATTAATTCTAGGATGACGTCAAATTTGTCACCAAATTCAGTACGATGAAATCACCATCGTACTGTTTACCCTTTAACCTGTATTGGATACCAACTACACGCTTCATTACTGTTACAGATGCGCCTGTTGCTAGGCGCACTGTCATCCTCGTTATAAGAATATCGCGCTTAATAATTATGAGCCTGCGATCTTGTAGCGATTGGTGCCGAATAAAATTATCCGACGCCCCATAATCAATTAGAGACTTGAGTGGCAACTTATTTGACACTTTTTATTTTCAAGGTGATGAGACTACCACAGGCAGCGTCGATGCTCGACCACTCGAATAAGTTAAGTGGTATGACACAAGGATGTTTGCTACAAAAGAAAATTAAGAGAGCTTGAAACGCCTGTTTATAAGAGACAGTGCCACTAGAGCGTCGATCGTGGAGGATCTCGCTGTGATTGCGCATTCGTCGCTTACGGGGTTTTAGGTGACCTGAAGTTGGCGACAAGGTGAAAAATCGACTTTTTAAACGATTAATTGTTGCATTTGTTAATGAATCTGTTCAAAGTTGCTGACCACAGCTAGAGGCAAACGGGAACGATATTCCTTAAATGATACTTGAAGGAACAAGTTCTCAAGAATCTGCAGGAACAAGTCGTAAGAAATCTCTGGTCAAAGGTTGCCAGGTTCCTTTATATTAAGTTCCAAAGAGGAAAGTGAGACAATGAATGTTTTAGTAAGCAACGGATCAAGTGTAGGCGCTTATACATTTGACCGGATAGCTCTCCGAATTTAACCTCGGAGATATCTTAATTGCCAGCGCTATAACTGAAGCGGTTCTTACGTGAACTGCGAAGTGGCAAAGTCAAGCAGATATACGTACTTGTCACAGATTACAAGTACATGACCGATCGGTAATAGTATTTCCTGGGAGCGAACGGGTTCTCAGCAGCTCATCGATGGACGAGAATGTCCTCGACGAGAAGACTTAGATTGAACGTTTACGTCCCAATCCTGGAAGTCTTTGAAGACAAATCTTCTATTTAAGGATTTGATCGAAGTTAAGGATGTCTTTCCTAAATCCTATCTTGTGAGTTGTCTAGGGGGATAAGGGCACTCGACACGAAATCGACCTAAACCAGGTTCGAAACACTGTGTGGACATTGCTTCGTGAACAAGAATTTGCGATCATCAAATTCTTTGCCGATCGCTTAGCAGTAGCTCATGTGAGAGATTCAACCTCGTCACATATCTCTCCGACTTTTTGTGTGCGTAAAGCAACAGTAGGGTGGCGGATTGTGCATACGTTCAATAAATTGAATGCTGCAACGGTACCGGCTCCAACGCCGATACCACGAAAAGACGTAATCATTGATGGTATGTCAAATAATACTATCCTTTCGTCAATGGATCAGATGGATGGATTCTATCATATCCTTATGCGTGTACAGGATATCCCATTTGCAGCGGTAAGCACCCCAAGTAGATTGCTAAGGGAGTGGCTAGTCATGCCACAGGGACTTAGTAATGCCCTGCGACATCTAACAGATGCGTAACTAATCTGCTAGGATCGGTGCGGAATTTCAAACCTAGTTATTTATTGACGTCTTTGTTAATAGCATAGCCATGATCGGAAAATCGGACATTGAAGTACACCGTACCCACTCCTGAAAGGCTCTTACACTTATGCGTAATCACAAGTTGTGTGCAGATCTCAAAAAGAAAATATTTGCTGCATGCGTATTTCAACTTCTCGCGTGCATCGTGGGTAAACACAGTGTACGCCCTGATCCGGAAAGATCAAGGCAATCACCGACTGGCCCACGACAGTCGATGTTAACGAATTTCGAAAGTTTCCTGGCTTTGCAAATATCTGCACAATTACTCCTGCAATTATGCCGAAATGACAGTACATCTTTCTTCTTTGTTGAAGAATAATGTAAAGCGGTCATGGAACGCTAATTGCTAGCGTTCATTTGAGGGTATCAAGCAAAGTTTGATGCAATCGCCAATTCTGGCGATTGTGGATTAAGATAGACCATTTTCTGTAATCTGTGACGCCAGCGATGTTGCAATCGGCTTTTCGTAAATGCAATATGACACAGACTATTCAGTGCATGACAAGAAACTCGCTGCCATCAGATTTGCGCTGGCTTAAGTTAGGGTCTATCTCGTAGGATATAGACCGCACTTACGCCATCAGCGCATACCCACCTAGTTTAAGAGTAACTTTTGTTTAAGGGGAGGGCTCGCTCGAGCAAAGAACAATCTTGCTCTTGTTTATCACGCCTTGATCCTAAGGTCAATGCGAAGGATACTACTGTAAATTTGATCAACATTGAACGATAATGATATGACTGACTTTAACAATGATGCTGAAAGACTCAGTATGCACAACAATAAATGCACTTACTAATTAGAAAAAGATATCTCCGCAGTTCACACCTGTCGCACTGAAGACAAAAACAAAACAGAGTCAGCAGGAAACGTCGTGCTAGCTAGAGAATCAGTGACCCGTTTCGTACAGGATTTCTTCGATGATGCAGAGGATCGACAGAAACGAAACTCTGACAAAAGGAAAAACAGATGTTTTCTCATTTAATGTTAATGATTTAGTCCTATTTACTAACGTGAACCTACCAAAACATGTAAGAGACGGATGTGGGCAGGAATAAGTTATTAGCCATGTATATCGGCCTGTTTTGTATACTATATCGCCAATGCAGTGCGTAAACGATCGAGCTGCTTTGAAGGATGAGTACGCATACTACATTTTATGTCGGGCATCTCAGCCCGTACCATCAGTACTAGACTTCTTCTGGTTTTGAATTACCCGGAACAGTTTAAGGCATCTGCCAAAGCCCAATGGTTCCGAGCCAAAAAATGATAGTCTCGGGACAGAGTCTGGTTCTCTTGAACCTGACGATCCACTAGTTGCACCCTCCAAGAAAGATATCGTTTGGCGAGCTGTCACCAGCTCGTTTTGAAGGGACTGATACGTCCTCTCTTTTGCCAGTTGATCAGTCGCAACTTGCGCACAATTTTCCATTTGGTCATACCGCTAACTCGAGCCGACGGGATCGTTTGTGATCAATCTCCTCCCTTAAACGATGGAAGATGTAATTCAAGTCACGATATTGACGCGGGGTCGGCGAACGAAGCGAAATCAATTTTCCTCCTCCCTCACAAACATTCAAGGATTCATGTGGTGAAAAACGTTTTCCAGTTGGACGCATCTCGAATCACCGTGAGGTGGAAGGACTGAACGAGTCACCTCGTTCGTTGGCAAGGATATCCACACTCGCATAATAGTTGGGAACCTCGTTCTCAACTGATCATGGACGTACCTGGTCTCGTGTTGCAGTATGACGAGACCCATTTCTCTTTAACAGAAGGTCATTTGGAGAATTATCTTACCCTTCCTCGAGGAGCTTAGATCCATGGGTTTCGCTCTATTAGACGGAACTCATATGCTCGGATGAAAGCATTCGACGAGCTGTCACCAGCTCGTTTTGAACGGACTGATGTGTCCTTTCGTTCGCCAGTTGATCAACTGCAACTTGCGCACACTTTTTAGGCTAATATTGCCCATGACGATGTAGAATTGAATGCTCAGGCGCGGCGCCTACGCAAGCGCGAGGCCAAGCGCAAGGCCGATGGCAATTAAAAATAAATCAATTAGATGACGCTATGCTCTATGCTAATCCAGCACCAATCCGTATCCTTTTAAAGAGATTAAATAATGGCCTAGCCATGTCAGCTAATTTTCGCTATGTTTGTGTAAATGATGGCGAGACTCAACCACTTGCACAAATCCTTCTGGGTTTTAGGAGCCGGCCAATATACTAGGGCTTTTACCTTAGCGGGATCCACTCTAAGGCCTCGCTCCCAATAAAGCACCCTAAGAATAAAAAATTCTGCGCCAAAAATGGATTTAGATGCATTAGCATACAATTTATTTGTGCGCATACACTCGAGCACTGCTCGCAAATGGTCTAAGTGGTTTCCACATCCGACCGACCCTACTCCGCACGACGATGGACAAAAAATGTCATCAATTAAGCCTGCGCATAACCTCGATGAGGGCGAAACAGTTGCATCACGAAGCAATTAAATGTTTACGAAGCGTTGGAAAGCCCTTGTGGTATAAATAACCACTTCCATAGCATACCACGCGGGGTGCCAATCGCTGTTAGCGGGATATCGCTAGCTCGCATGAGCAGTTAGTAATAACCATTCGACTAAGTCAAGTGCATTGTACATTGTATATCCCACCAAATTGGTCTAAATAACATGCTTTCTAGGAATGAGGGTTTGTGCTGGTATAGTGGCAGCATTACGCTTATTATACCATGTACAATGCGCCATTTTCCATCTGCCTTTTTGACACAAAATGTCGGTGTCGAATAAGGAGGTTTTCTTTCTCGTACCATTCGAGCGTCGTGCTTAACCCGGAAGAAATCGTCAACAACGTCACACTGTTCCTTTGATAAAGGTCACTTTCGTGTGACGTAGTGTTTGGTTCCAGGAACGAAGTCGATTTCATAACGGACACCTCTATCCGTAGGTCAAATAGATGATGGATTGGTACATACCACCTCTTGGAATTCCTTAATCAAGAAAAAATACATCCATCGAATCTTTAAGGATCGATGATCCGCTTCGCGCACTAGCCAAAGCTTTTGTGTCCTCAAGGACAGCTTCGTCTAGAAGTGACGATGAGTTAACTCAATCATTGGTCGAACGACCACCATCTCAGATAAGCTACCAGCCTTTAAGGCTCTGCTGCCATGTTGTCTAGCTTTAAAAGAGCATGTAACGAAGGAATAAGGAATTGCCACAAGGCTAAAGTCTCCCTCGATGTCACCGGTCACACCATTTACAAGCGCATGTGATTGCGCGCTCGTATCGCTTTGTTAGTAATAGACGCTACGCGTCTTTCATGTCTTGGAGTTAAGACAATACGCCTCTTAGAGGCCGAGACATTCACATTCCCAAAAATTTTTAGCATGTATTGGTTCTAAATTGTAGCTGGTGTCTAATTCGACATGTAACAAGGAGTTAGGCGACTCAACTTCCTTGCCCGGCGGCCGTTTACCATTAGAAGAATTTAACCCGAAATGCCCTGGCGACAGCCAATTATCACTATTGACAACTCAGTATGGTGCCACATCGGCCGACCACACTCGGTGGACTTATACGTGCCACTCAACGTATATCAGGGATATTTACACTTGATGACTCGGCCTTAGGCCTTCAAATGTTTCAGCATTCAGTGACTCGACGGAGTACGTGCCGTCCCACCCCTTTTTCTGAGCCGAGCTCAATTTTTTGCTTACAACATTGGAGTATATTAACTCATACATTACAATGTCTAAAATACTGACAGACTCAGCCAATGATCCGCGCCGATAGCGTTTTTGTTGCCTAGCAAAGTTGGGTTCATGACTCCCCAAAACTTTGCTAGGAAAATTGCGTGAGTTGCCTAAGGTCTTAGACCTCCGATCGATCCATGGCTCATGGCGTTCAAGCCAGGCCATACCAAGGATGAGATTATATCTCGAATTCAAATCAAGGGCGAGACAGCGTTGGACACTATCAAAGTCCAGAAACTTTATACCTAAGTTCAATAAAACATTGGGAACAGTGACACGAGACCGGTCGCTAAGCGAACAGTGATTATATCACCTTCATGCATTATTAAGCGCCTTTACGTATGGTTGATTTCCCTCAAAAGAAAAAGTCGAACATAATTGCAAGACCTTCCTGAGTCAATTAAAAATTGACCATGGCTTATCAAAGCCCTTCGCAATCGCTTGAGGGACTTACAAGCCAGGCTCGAACCAAATCGGCCCAAGGCCTGTTTATTCTCACCATCTAGAGGTTCAACAGAGCCTAGGACTTCCCCAGTAGGGCGCCCCACACCTACTGAGTATCGACATTTTCCCGCACCGTACCAGATATCTGGTATACGTTGGAATCGGTGCTCTTTCGAGCATTACGCGCATTGCGTAGGGGGCAGGCCGGACATAAATGTTTCGTGTTCCGCACATATAACAATGTCTCACAGCTTGAAGCGCCACTGATCCTTTCTCAACGAGGCTTAGATCCATGGGTTCCGGTCTATTAGACGGTACCCATGTGCATGAAGAGCTTGTAAGGTGAACAGGCGGGCTAATACGAGCAGACTTAAAGTCGAACTCAGCGCGTAGCGCTATGACAACTGCTTCTTTGAAAGTAGCAGGATAGGAACGGAACAATTCCGTCCGGGCAGCTCTCGCATTGAAATCTACCATGAAGACCGTCACGACAATTGCCTCTTGCACCTGGGCTTGATGCATCGAGGCAATGAGAGTTCTGAGCTCCTGGACATAGTTTCTTAGGGTTCGTTTACCCTGACGAGTCGCTATGAGCCGTGATTGCATACGAAAAGTCTGATTAGGCGGTGCAAAAATGCTAGTCATTTTCTGTTTCAGCGATCCCATGAGGGAAAAGCGTCATTTATAGACGTGCTGTACGAGAATGCCCATTCAATGGCTCTACGTTCGAGCTTTGGATATGGTCATGGCCACTTTTTTCTTTCTATTAATAACAGGGCAGAGTCTTTGTACATCTCCATCTGGTTGAACCAAAAAGGCAGGTTTTCTCCCTCTTTACTCTCAGTTGTCTTAAGATAGACATTAAGAGAAGACCCTAAGGCTCGAGATCAGGTTATTAAATCTACCGAGCTGGCATAGATGCCGCCAATTGATCCTGGACCTATCCGATAATTAAGGATTCGTATTGCATAAAGGCTTCAACCCTTGCATCCAAAACCTCTGGTCCTGGGTTATGATGAACTCAATATGTTCAAACAAGGTTTTGAGCCTCTTAAACGCTGTGCGTTTCGCTTCTAAAAGTTTTGGAAACGTTTCAATTTCAGCAGAGGCTTAACATTATTGGGACTCAGGCGTAGATTGACTACGAGTGCTTCCAGGTGTAGCGGAGCTACCTCGCTCTTTAAGCCAGAGGAAGACTTATAGACTCAAATGTCTCATAGTTCTATAAAATAGTTGATTTAATAACTCAGGGAGTCGTACAAGCTAGTATAGCTTAGTGAATCCTAGTTCAAGAGATTCAGTGGTTCGAAGAATCAAGTGCCCAAGAGCTTATACCTTAGACAGGCTTCTATATCTCACAGATCAATGCGCAAGCCTTAGAAAGGCACTAGACGCTCTAAGCCCTAAAGCTGAACAAAATTCTTACTATTATTTAAATCTAAAACCTTGCCCACGTTGAGACAGGTAGTGACTTTTTTTAAATAAGAAACGGCCATTCTCAATGAGAAAGGTAGTGACTTTTTTGAAATAGGAAACGGCTCATCTCAGTTATCTTTTTAGTAGCGGCATTAAGGAAGATCGTTACTTAGCTAAATTAAAATAGACTTCGGCTACCACATATGTCACCCATAATAAATGGGATTCTAGTTATTAGATATTCAAAACAGACTGTAAAAAGAATTTTGCACATAAAGTAAATGTACCGCAACAACGGTTCACTTAGAAGTGTGTCCCATTACAGGTGGCCTCTGTCATGTCGACTGCAATTGATAAGATTTTTCTATGAAAGGCAAATTGACATCAGTCAAATAAATATGCCTGCTGGGACTCTATATTTAAAAAAAAGTGGCTTAGAGCTCGCTCTCACTTAAGAAAATCATGTTTGGCAAATTTCTTCCTATCTCGTTTTGCAGTTATGTCGTAGAAATGTTTCGGAGTTCTGTGTTGAAGAAATGTCGTAGAAAAAATCTTCGCTGAAGAATCGTTAAGATAATATCACATAGTCAGAATGCGTGTGTAGAAGCCAATCAACATCTAGTAAGTCACATAGTGCGTCGATGTAGCAATTTAGGTGCGTCGATTTCGTAATTCCCTAAAATTAGAGAATCGGTTTAGCCACATAATCGGTATTGTTGTGTTTGTTGTTATTAAATAAAAACTACAGAATATTAACAGCATAAACTATTTCCATCCCGAAATTATACTAGGAACTGGAGTAACGACACCCCTTAATTAACACCTCTGTATTGATGAGAGTAGTGTAATTAAAATTACTTTTTGATAATTCACATTGAGAAGTTTTTTTTGCAAGCCTTTACGGCTACAATAGCTCGAACGCCCTGTAAAAGGGCTTTGAGTATATGCGTATTTTTTGGTAAAGAGCAAGATGCATATTTAACAAATACATTACGTACAAAAGCTGACAAAAACTGAAATACACGAGAATTGTGGTATGCTTGCACCCATGGTGGTACAATGCAGAACGCCGCAAAGATTCGGTTGTTGGCAAGGTAAGCAATGCACTTCAGCAGAAATTGATAGAAGCAAAAGCAAAATATATCTATATTTAACGTAAGATCCCTAAGACTAATTAATTCGCATGCGCAAGAGAGCCCGTCCAATCCTTGTCGTCTATTTTCAACTCATCTTCTCGCTCATTCTTGGCTTGCTGCCCTTTCTTATCGCTTTTATGACTTGCTAATCACGTGTGGACGCGCTTAGCCTTTCCCACCTGTTAAAAACATACACATTCTAACACCGCCAAACCACGACACGACTTTATGTGTCCACGTGTGATGGGGAGTCCCGTTAGACAATACTATTCCCTACAAGGGAAATATTTAAAACCTGTTAAATCTGGGACAAGAATTAACTAAAGAAGTACACAATTATTATCTTTCATTGGTTTTGACCTAATAGTTCCAATATTATTCATTTTTAAATATTGACGCAATAAGACATTAGCTCTATCGATTGATTAGTTTAAGTTTTGATCAACCCCGCCAGTTGTTTCAAGACACGATAAGGCGTCGCGCATGAAGGCGCACTGCATATTTAATTATCAATATATTATGGCCAGTAGATAGAAGATCGTTATTAGAGAAACTTAATAAATTAATATGGTTTATACTTTTTCCCTATTCTTAATTCTTTGATTTAACCTTTAGTGGCTAAGACTTCCTAGCTTTTTAGAACCTCCCCCTGCATGTCGTGTACGTGAAGAAGTCGAGACACCCACCTTGACTGTAATCAGTGCAGGTTGACATGTACTGATAGCAGTGTTATCAAAAGGTGCTCCATTACACTTTGTCGCACTTCGTAGTCCATCTAGAGGCCTTCGCACGGTCCATTCAACTTGGATATGTTAGGTGATAAAGGAGTAAGCTCTCAAGCCCCTAAAGACGGCTTATAAACAACAGGTGAAATGTTCACTCACTTAAGTGACGTTGAATGGAGAGTGATCGAACGGATGAGTTTGGTCGAAGGCGGGCTAGCCATAAGCGCCACGTGTTTTGCGCCAAAAAGAGACGAGTAGCATGCGAATTTAGCCAGGTTCCTACAACATAACCTCGACGGGGCCCAAGAATAGGCTCCTTGCCAACAAGGCTCAACACGCAGAACTGCTGAGAGAACAGGTGCTTAACAGTTGGAACTGTTGAGGCAGCAGCATTTAAAAGCTGCAAGCGGGCCGACGCTTTCACGTCGACCCGAAAGCTTTAAGATAGAAATCTTTATGTTTAATGCAGTCGAAGACAACTCCCTTTAAGATGGATCGTCGAATTTGAAGACACCATAAAAGCTCGCCGCATAAATGATGAGCGACGAAAGCGAATTTTGGCAAATTTAACTTCGTCGGACGTGCCAAATCTTGATCATTAGGGCTCAAGCTTCACGACATTTTTTGAATCGTACACGGTCCTTACGACCCGTCTCAGGCAAACATTTAAGCCGTCACGTGCCAAATTACGTCCTAGTGGCAATTTAATGGCTACGATAAATTTTTATGGTGATGAGATCAACCTCATCACCTGGGGCAGTAACACACAATGTTTGTGAGTAAGGAGCATTTTTTGTCAAAAGGCCTGCAAATTCTTTTGCGTTGCTGGATCAGTAGGGCGCTCCGAACGTACTGATCCTGACCGTTTTCTTAAGATCCGCCCCATTATTGCGAGTTCGCAAACAGCGTCGGATCCGCATCCTCCGCCGTTCCTAGCGGGGGGGGGGTCGATTGTTTAGCTTAGTGTTTCTAGCACTGGGCGTGGCCACTACACGCTTGTCCGTCTTTTAACAACAATTGTATTCATACAATTGTTTGTAACTTGAAGAGCGAGGGTTCTCGCTCTCTACATACGAGGCCCATGGGGTTTGGACCAACGTTTTCTTATTGTCTCGAAGGACGATAAGCACCCGAGTGGACAAAACGCTGTTTCAGCGAAAGTCTTACTTCTCCGCTACAGCGATAGCTTGATCTAGCGTCTCTAATCTGAGCTAAAGCAGGTGGGTCTTGCCACGACCATCTGCAAGACCCTTGACGAAAATAGTTGACTGTGTTTGCTTATCAATTACATGAATATCGATAAAACTTCCTCAGTATAATGTATACTGAGCATTGTTGTGAAGGTCTCGCGTCCCTGTTTCAAATCTAGGATCTCTACTCGAGCCCTAAATTCGGCACAAGACGGCTCAATGGTATGACTGAGCCGAATTTTAAAGACCTCATGCGACTTAACATATATTAGTCGTTAAGCTTTAGCCGTAAGGCCCAAGATTTGGCATGCCAAACTTTACTTTCTTCTTATCTTCATCGATGTGGCGAGCTTCAATCGCATCATCTAATTCGACAAAATATCCTCGTAAGGAGTTTTCTTCGACTGCCTTTAAGTTTGATAATTCAATCTTTAAGTTTTAGGGTCGACGCGAAAGCGTCTATTCGCTAGCAGGATACAAATGCTGCTCTATAAATAGTTCCAACTGTTGGTCATCCTGTTCTCTGAACACCTTCGCGTGTTGAAAGCCATGATGGTGAAGCAAGGCTACTTTTTTCTAGCTCTTGAGGGACTTGAAAGCTCCCTTCTTCTTCGTCCAACATGTCACTTTCGGATGGAACGTGCGTGGGCTGTTGAACGGACTACGGAGTACTACCAGATTTAACGTAGCACCTTTTGCTAGCACTATTAACAGTACTAGTCAACCTACACTGATTACACTGAAGGTGAGGTGTCTCGACAACTTCACGTTCACGACGTGCAGACGAAGGTTCTAGGTAGCTAAGTTGGATTAGCCACCAAAGGTAAAATCTAAGGCTTTAGAATAGGAATAATGTAAAACTGTATTGATAGATTAAGTTCCTACGTAACGATCTTCTATTTACTGCAGACTTTATTATATTGATAACAAACGATGTGTGGCGCCTACTTGCGCACCGCACAATCGGTTCGTACGATTGGCACTTACTTCAAAGTTGAATCAACCAATCAACAGAATTAAAACATGTTGCGTCAATATTACAAAATTTGGTATAAATTCATACTTCTTTATTATTTCCTGTCATAAGACATAATATTTGGTAACAATATTAATGGCACACCTGTTACACATACAACGCCAGTGTAGCGCATATAATCAGCATCTGAGTCCGATGAAGAGCCTGTAAGATTAAAGCATTGAAATTATATGCCGTTGGCCAGATCAGGTAGAAAATGCTTCTCACTTCCAGTGTAGCGCATATAATCGGCATCTGAGCCCGATGAAGGGCCTGTAAGATTACAGCGATGTAAGTATATGCCGTTGGCCAGATCAGGTAGAAGATAGCTCATCTGCTCCTCACTTCCATTGTGGAGCAACAACTTAGCCGGTATAATATTGAAACAAAAATAATCAGCAATTAATGCATCACACCTTAAACTTTTCATATTATCGCAAAAAATACTTCTTACTAAAGGTGCTTGGAATCCAATATCGCATTCTATCTTGCGGTTGTTCTGCGTAACCTGCTTATGAACCTTCCTTTTCTAGATACGTTGGCGACGAGAGTCACAGCCTCTTTATTTTCCGGAATAAGATTGGAGAAGACGCCATACTCCTCTTTAAACCACAAATTTTCTCATATTGATTTTCCTGCAACTGGGTACCTAGTGCATCAGCCTCGTCATGTTTCGTTAGTGCGCGACGCATTTTACGTCCCTCGCGTAATGATCTACTAAGCCAAAGGTTGAAACAATTGCTTTTAATTCCCTTCGACAACCTCTGAGTGGACGCAACCCAGCAATGGCTTAGCCTCCGTTATTCGCTTAGCACGCACGTACCTTTGCATCATGCTACGATACAAAAGTTTGCCAGTCTTGATATTGGAACGAGCAAAAGTCCCTTTTGAAAAACTTGCGCTGAACAAAACGATCGGCATCGCCGTACACCGCAAGCATCGAGCTCTGTGTTATCAAAGACGGTTGGAATTCTTTTTCGAACGTCATCTCGTGAAATTGCTCCTCAGCGCGTCGGATGTTATATGTATGAAATTTGCTTAAGTCTTTCACGTCTCTTGGAGTTAGCTAGACAAATTACAATTTCTTTGCTGTCCGCAAACAGCATGTCATTCTCCGTATCACATACCTTTTAAGTCTTCGTTCAGCCCTTGTCACGTTCGTTGGCTTTCATCTGTGCCAAAGACTCGAGCTTAGCTGACGGATCTTGACATTGTGACGCTTCTTCATCGCAGTTGGCGCCAGCAATTTTTAACGAGATCATACCAACATCATATAACTTCTTTTCGTCATATCCAAATTTTGATTCTTGTCATGTCATGCGAGCAACTTTACGCCTTTCCAAATAAATAGTCATAATGTCACAAAGTGTATAAAGAGTACTAGATTGATGTATTTAAAAAGTTTCGACCACCACTCAGCGTTTAAAAAGAAAGAAACTCATCTATCGTTATTTCGCAAGTATTTCTTTGACGGGGCATTCTCGAACTTTCCTTCAAATATGTCACGTGAAGTTTGGTTCCAGCTGGTGAATAGAGAAGGTAACACAGTTGGCACAGTCGACTGCGTTGATCTCGTTGAAGATGCCAAGGTTTTTCGACTTCGAGACGCCGTACAAATAAAATACAGCAACAGTCTCCTCGCCAGCATTGCCACGTCTGATCTCATAGTCTACGCGAATGGGGCGGATCATACCAGTGGTCAGCACCTGCCTTACTTGTCGTTTCCTTTGAGAGAGCTTGGAATAGATGAGAACGACCCGATCATTATAGTGGATATGCATGAGGAACCAGAACAGAAGAAGCTGAAGACATTGACTGTAAAAATCCAGGACGAGCTGATGAATTCGATTGGGCGCAACTTGGATATCGGGACGTGGCAGATTGGCGGCTTTAATCTCGAGATTTTCCGCGTTGAACCGGATTTTCCCAAGTGGTTTTACGTTAGAGAGGAAACGATCGATATCATCAAGGTATTCGAGTCCCAGATGAGAGCAAACAAGAAAATTCTGTTTCAGGGTACGCCTGGTGTTGGCAAGAGCATGCTGGTCGTGTTGTTTGCGCTCTACATGGCCTTAATCGAGAAGAAACGAGTCGTTCTATTTCGTAGTTATTCACATGAAGAGAAAGGTTTTTCCTTGTTGTATCTCGATGCAGAAAACAAGGAGTTCTGGCGAATGGACGAGGCAAAAATTGAAGACCTGGATTTGTACCGGCAGTATTTTAAGGGCGCAGTATTGTGTCTGGACGGATTCCGACAAGACGTTGTTAGGAGTCACATCAGCGTTCTAGGAAAGTACCGGCTGCTGGCCACCTCTTGTCAGTATCGTTTAAAGAGTGCTGCTTATCGTGTATTGAGTAAGTGCCTTGTTCCATTTTGGTCGCTTTCCGATTTGAATCTGATTGGCGCGCATCTTGATTTGTCGAAACACATGATCAAAAACATATATTTTTACTCGGGCGGAAATATGCGAGCTTTCTTATCGGATCAAACAGGAGCGAAGGAAGTGGTTGACGATGCAATCCGTAAGGTCGATCCGAATATTGCAGACCGTCTCATTACGCAGCATGGAAGTACGTCGGATAAAGAAATTGATCGCTTTCGGATGACAGGAATTCGAGCAAACAATCACCGTGACTGGGACAAGTATATGTTTTCCGACCATTGGGTTTCTGAGGTCACCTCTGAATATGCGTTGAGAAAACTGGGCAAAATTATTAAGCCAACTTATTACGAAGAAATGTGGTCCAAAGGCCGCAAGCTTCGAGATGGGGTGTTGATGGGCATTGCATTTGAGAACTACGTGCATACACTGGCGAGGGATGGAAAAAAGATTGAGTTGCAAGTGAGGGAATACAACCGAGTGAAAGAGAGTCAGCATACCTATATTGCGTTGGAAATCGAGGCCAAGTTGTGCTGCAACGATGGAGCTACTGCAGCAGAATGCGATACACCCATGCAGCGATTTGCGACTTCGAATGACGATTATTGGTATCCCTCTTGTCGTTGTTTGAAGTCGATCGATAGTGTCGCAAAGCTGAAGAGGGATGGACAGCCTTGCACGACTATATTGATTCAAGTTACAAAATCAATCAGACACTCATTCGATCCATCCGCTATCAACAAGTATGCGGGGTTCTTTCCGGGCGGCTGCCAATACATTGCTTTGGTGCCCAATAAAGAGGTAAGTGATAACTTTCAACTTGTTCCACCTAATTTTGCCGCCAGTGTGCGTTTGCATGTTGCATACATCACGACTGGTGCTTTTGCTACTACGCCTGTAGTCACGTGAAGGGTCACTACAGCAAGTAATGAAACTTTTTTACAACAAGCTGCAACTTAAATACTTTATACTTAATGTTTTTATGGTGATAATCTTGTTTGGTAAAAGACTAATGATCGCACCACTATCGTTAAACTTGTCTACTGCTATTAAAGATTCGTACCGAAAGAAAGACTAGCTGAGAACGTCGCAAAAAGAGTTTTTGATATGTTTTGCCGCTTGTAAAAGGCTCCGTGCTCACATAATCATTTTGTAAGAGCAGTGCGAGTTGGAAAGCTTAGTGATGGCTTACGAAAAGTGGACAAAATTCGATCTCACTCATTCCTCAGTAGATCCGATCAATCAGCCCATGACAAATCCATGACTCTCCCCGTGCGAGGCGTATACCAATGCAAATATCAAAGCCGCCAAAGGAACTAACGTGCAGCACAAACTTCGTTTATGGTCAATTCGGTCGATAACGACAAATAGAACGCGCCCAGTAATTGCATCCCCATACAATTCACAAACGTATACGTTGCGTCTTGAATGGATCGATACGTATTGGACAGATACATAATCACGCAGCCCACAAAGAGCTCCAGGACCAGCAATACATCAATCCGACTGCAAATTTCTGCACCAACGCGCCGCCCACTTTATCGTCACTACTGGCCTCTTTGTCCCAAATCATCCGCAATTCTTCCGCCACACTTTTCTTACGACGCAAAACGGCCAAACACCGTTTCCACGACTCCAACATCTTGCGCATATACATACACCCGATACGGACTCTCAGGGAATACGTAGACAGCAGG
Organism: Bremia lactucae; assembly: GCF_004359215.1. Taxonomy (NCBI): domain Eukaryota; phylum Oomycota; class Peronosporomycetes; order Peronosporales; family Peronosporaceae; genus Bremia; species Bremia lactucae. The sequence goes on along the minus strand of NC_090624.1, from coordinate 2,674,955 downwards.
CGTAGTATAATTGTCGCAATAAACACTTGCCAGACCCATCCAACTTCATCCGACGACGATGAAAACCACGACGCAAATAAAATGCCAGGCAGAAAGCCTCAGCTCAAGAGCAGCAACGCTTTTCCACGCTTGTCCCGCGTCGAAATTTCATCAATGTACACGGCCAGCGTCGGTAGCAGCAGCTCAACGAAGTTGCCAAGTTAGTAAATGCCAGGCACAAAAAGCCCTTCGCCGTTCGTTGATAAAACATTCATTCTTTCAAGGAGACTTACATACCTTTTATATCGAATAAGCACATTGGAAGCATAGGAGCCATTAATTAAAGAGACTGTGATTAACAAAAATCCTTGCCTTTCGTCCTTGCGTTAAGCTGTGCACTTGAAATGGTCTTCAACAATCGTAGAGTAGACGTGTCCCTCGTTCGTGAGGACCCTCGCAAAGTGGCAAAAATGTGGTCCACCTAAAACTGCAATCATTCGTGCACGTCGCCAAGACGTCTAAATTGGCTTGTTGCTCCTTTGAGAACGTCGAGTCCAGGGGCCCGTAACACATGCTATCTCCGCACCCTCCCGTGCTTAGCTGATTCCATTATTTCACCGCCTTTGTGGACATATCAAACGACGTCATTGCAACGTCCGCCTTGCCAACGGACCCCTTGGTATTGTAGCAATGCACGTAAATTACTTCTAAGAGATGATGCTTGAG
>NC_090624.1:2657456-2668871 GCF_004359215.1 Bremia lactucae | reverse complement strand
AAGAGCAAATGACGCGACCTCGAAGCGCTGAGCCAAAATCAGCGCGTAAACTTTGATGCAATCGTCCTTTACGCGCTGATTTTGGCTCAGCGCTCAAAGGACGATTGCATCAAAGTCATGGGAGGCGCCGCGAGAGTATGGTAACTCTGTCTACGACATTGCTCGTGAGTATGCAGATGTTATTTCGGACACGATTCTTGCCGAACTTCCTGTTGATCGCGGTGTTCGCACGAGATTAATCTTGTGGCAGGTTCGAAATATTGCGTAACCACGGCAGTGGCCGTTGCCTCCAATAGTTCGTCAATAACCTCAAGTCGAGGCTATTGAAGAACTGTTAAAAGGCCGACGCAAGGCGGGTCATGTGCACGAAAGAACTTCGCCACATTCCAGTCCAACCTTCTGCATAAAAAAGCTACGAGAGGCTGGTGTATAGTGCATGCCTTAAATCGGCTAAATGGTGCCAATACTCTTGCGCAGACGCCTATTCTCAGGAATGACATGGTGTTAAACCCATGTCATGTAGCGTCGTCTTCAAAGCCATCCATATAATTGATGGCTTCTACCAGATCCTGATGCGACAGAGCGACATACCACTCACAGCGGTGGGTACCCCGAGTGGCATGTTATGAGAATGGCTAGTGAAGCCACAAGGGCTGAAGAATGCACCGGCCAATTAATCGCATGGCGTCAAAAGTGTTGAGACCCTCCAGGACTTGGCTCCTAGTTACTTAGATTACATATTTGTCCATTGTCACGCTGAAAACAACCTCAGCGATATCCAAGTTCACTTTCGACACTCGAAACAGGTGTTTCAAGCCATGCGAGACAACAAATTATATTCGAATCTTAAAAAGCGTGTCTTTTGCTCATCAAAAATTTCGGTGCTCAGTTACTATGTGAGTAAGTCGGGTTCGAGCTGATCCAGAGAACGCCCAAGAAACGTAAGGAGATGCATCAGAAGCTCGATCTGCCAATTACTTGCTAAAGTAAATGAAGAATTATGCCGGTTCTACACAGCCTTGGTCGTCACTTCTGATTAAAGACGCCACGTGGTTGTGGCGTCCCGAGCATCAAACGGCCTTCGATGCAGTAAAGAAGAGCCTGACTTCAGCGCTTGTTGGTCCTTCCTGACGACTCCAAGCCATTCCACGTGGTATGCGATGCAAGTGACTTCGCAATGGTGGTCCTCATGCAAAATTTGAAGGTGAGGGTCGTAAACGATTCGTGAGTTATCAGTCACGACAGATGAAAGCAGCAAAGAAGAACCATCCGGTCCATGATAAGCATAGTAAGCAATGCGGTACGCATTCATCAAGTTCCGTGTGCTTCTGCTTGGAAAACGGACAAGTACATAGCTTTGTATCCCGATCATGCATCGCTGCGCACAGCGATCAAGACTCCGCACTTGTAGAAATTGATAATTCGGTAGATGTCCTTCTTTTCCGAGTACAACTTCATCGTGCATTACAAACCGGGTAAGACCAATAAACTTGCGGATGCTCTGTCACGACGTCCCGACTACGAACTTCAGACCGCGCTGAGTCGCCAGGTGACTGACGACGATGACGAGGATGATCGATATGTATCGCTGATTTTAAGTCGGATTACACCCGAGCAGTGCTTATTCGACGAAATAGTCGCTGCAACGGGCTCTCAGTGATGTTGCACTAAGAGCTCGGTCACGAACGAAGCGTGGTCAAATTCAGCGATACACTATAGACGGTAATATATTCTGTACATCATCGACCACCTCGATGTTCCTCGTACGGTCATCGCCAACGACTCGGATTGGCGTGATCGGATCCTTCACGAGCATCACGATGCCCCATTTGGTGGCCAATAAGGCCGCGATAAGACTTTCGCGGCAGTGTCTCGCGACTTCATCTGGCCCCACATGTACATGTAGGGACGCAACAAAATTCGTACATGCGCAATCTGCCAACGGGTAAAGCCATGTCCATCGTCGCAGGCTCCCCTGCAACCGTCTCCGATAGCTCTTGAATCTTGGCGTTTAGTTTTAATGGAATTTATCTTCAGACTCGCGCCCGATAGTCAAGATCGAACGGGTGTCCTGTTTTTTTGTCAACAGATTTAGCAAAATGACACACCTAATTTCTTTTCACGCTATGAATACCGCGGCAGCGACCGCAATGTACTTCATTGACGCTGTGTTTAGCCATCACGGTTTGCCGGGTAATATTGTTTCGGACCGTGTCCCAGATTCAAATTCGCATTTTGGATGTCACTGTTCGAGCTTCTCGGGACGAAGCTGCAGATGTTAAACGCGGCCCATGCGAAAACGAATGGGCAAGTCGAGCGCGTGAGTAGAGTCCTTCGAGATATTCTTCGGAGTAATGCTACTTAACTTCACTAGCTGAAGTGCATTTTTACCAATTGCTAAGTTCACATTCAACAATGATGTACACGCGTCAACAGGGTCGACGCCATTTTTTGTGAATTCAGCTCGACACCCTCGAGTTCCTACCCTTCTTGGCGCCTCGTGGCTCTACTCTGGGTGGGGTGAAAGTGATAAACAGCGATCGAGTGCAGCCCATGGTATTTTGAGCGCGAATGTAGTCACCCGATCCAAGACGAAGTCTGCTGTTTTGACTCCACGTGGCGTAATATCCCCGTTATCTCGATGAACTGCGAAGACACTTATTACCCGTCTTCGAATACGCGATTGCCTACTGCCAACTACGCGCCAATAAAGTCGGCGCGACCACTTGATGAAATGGCTGTGTCGGAGTAAATCCTCAAACGTCAAGCCATCAATCGGTTTGTACGTGATGCACTTCAGTCTGCAGTGGATAAACAGAAAATAATGCAGATAAACATGGTAGAAAAACATGAGTAAGTTCCAAAACGTGATTGTGTATTATTGTCTACAGGAGGCCTAAGGGATTCAACAACTACCAACCTAGGCGCGAGTAAACTCGCGCCACGCTTTATCGGACCATCACGGTTTTTGAGGCGATCGGCGACGTCTACACGCTAGATATCCCCTCATCGTTGCGACTTCACTCCACAATATACGTCGGGCGGCTAAAGAAATTATCGCCCAGCTAAGCTTCACGGGTTGATTCCGATATCGGAGTCAAAGTCTCGTAGATTGACCTCCCTTTCTACCTTGCCTGACGCGCGAATGAAATTAGAAGCGGCTGCGTTCCTGTCTGTGCATGACCGAGAACTGGCGTTTCAGGTTCCCGCGTTCGATCAACTCACTGTTTGACTGCCGGATCTCACTAGCAGTTCTTTCTGCGGTACGCTTGTGAGCAGTCTCAGCTTCTAGCAGAGCGTCGGCAGCCTTGTTCTCCTTGTTCAGCCTCATCAGCACCCACCTGGGCAACCAAAGACGCCAGCGTTACCATCGCGAGGGACCACCACCGCTTGTGGTCAGGTTCGCTGCATCGTGGATAGTATTGTAGGTCACGAGGACCCTCTCCTCGAAGTAGCTACGTCGGCTCACGAGACGTGCGCGGTTCCACCGCGCGCAAGTATCATAAATACTGGCTTGGGTTTCTACCCGAGCAGAATAAGTGGGAACCGCATTCGTTGCTTCTTCGCGACGTTCCGGACGCTGTTCGGGCATATGAGTTAATGAAGTTGGACCACCCCAATGCGACAGCAGACGCGAATGTTCTCGTATTTAAGAAGACAGTAAGGCGACTCAAGACATCGAGAACAGGAACTGTGTCGTGATTCACGGCGTTGATGATAATTTTCTTTGCGAGACCGAGAATGTCGTGATGAATGTGTATCACCACGACTACGAGAACGGGACCTCGACGAGTAGCGCAGAGCAGGATGGGCAGGCAAATATGTCGCCGCCCTGCGCTGAGCATTCAGCGGATATTTAATCCGCTGTCGAGAGTGGTGACGCCAGCGAGGCGCACCACAAAAAACTGCAGTCCACCGTTCATAAAGACTGTGCTCGTGCTTCCCGATCCAGGCATAACGCAACGAGGTGTATGTGCCGTTTATCGCAAGGTGGACGTCGCAAGAGTAACATTCCTCGTTGACATGGACATAGCAGACTCAGTCCTCATTCCAAGCGTTCTCGCATACTTTTCGCGTACAGCATCAATTGAGTGATCAGCGCGATAGTTCGTCCTCTCGATTTGCAAGTCATTGTAGAAGCTCTTTCTATCCTCGAGCATTCGATTCAAACGCCGGATAAATGCGCAACAAAAACTTTGGAAAGTGTCATTTGCATTGATCTTAAGACTCTTTCCGCGGAAAGCCCCGGAAAACGCCAAAAGTAGTCCTGCATCGTTGTAAGCGAGTCCAGAGTGTGAGCTCTCGGACAAGTCGAACAGCTTCCAAATGATGAGTTGTTGGCTAATCACGTGGATGATTGCTCTCCCGCTTATGATTCTCTGGGTGATGTTGTACTGTGGGTCGTGCACTATGTCATCGTGGCTTCGGTCGTAACTTTAGAGTTATGACAATTGAGCACTTACGGTTGATGAGGTCTTTTTAGAAGGGCGTGGTATAATGTGCCACTATACAGGATTATTACATTAAAAAATAAACAATTTTATTGGCAGACAGGTGCTGTGCCCGAATAGCGGGTACAGCACTACCTGAGAACAAGTGGTTCCCGAAAAAACAAGAACACGGTATTACTTAGTACGATTAAAACAATTCGTAATGATTTAATTAATTTCCAATTTTACTTGATACCAATCACTTAGGCTAAGCTTTCCCGACCGGTTCGTGTAAGCTGTAAGGACGTTTACCTCCGTTTCATAGTAGCTTTAGTATTCCTTCCAACGATCTGTTTCTCTGAGCGTGCCAAGAAAATGAGCCTTAATATCATTTCTTACACCTCTCTGAACATAAATGGAAGCTGGCAGAGCACTTGATGCTGGGGCTTGACAAGCAAGCCCACTCAGGTGTCGAGGACTACACCCGAATGGTGTCATACGCCATGTTTTATTTGCTCAATAAAACCTCGAAGTGGCTTACTCGGCACTTATGACGAAAGGTAAGATGTTCCGCACATAGGCGATCTTTTAGACAGATATTCGTGCCATGTATCAGCCGCCGAACAACAGAGTAATGCTTCAGACGCGCATTTTGCAAAGCGACAGACAAAGCGATCCCTGCAAGAAGATGTGCAGGATGGTGCGCTTGCTGTCGGCGTGCATTAGTGTGGGTACGATATTGGAACACATGAAGGTGCCCACATACATGAACGGACTGCGGCACGGCCCATCCCGACCCGCCCTTTTTAGAAAGGTGCCATCGACGATAGAAAGGCAATTAAACTTGCCTTAGCTGAGAAGAAATTCTATAACAGTGCCTCGGCAACAACTTGGTACAAGCTGTCGGCCGATAGGTTGGATGCCACTCCTATGGAGTTGGACAATGCAGACGTAGTCTGCTATAAGTGCGGCAAGAGCGGCCAAGTGATGGCTCGCTGCTATGCCAGAGGATTTGCTGGTGCTAAAGCTGCCCAGCAAGAGGACTTCCTACTCGAAAGGTGATGGCAAGAACCAGTGTGCAAGACGCGTGAGTTCTGCATCGACCACAGAGGGTTTGGGAAATGCAAGAACGCAGTAGAAGCGGGATGCCCCACTAAAGCGGACACTAAAACTACCCTTAGTTCAGAGTTATCAAACAAATGGGTAGCATAGTCCCTGAGGTGACGAAATTTCGGTCGGCAACCAGCAGATCGACAGCGCTCGAATACGAGCTACGACCATATGATAACATGTGATGGAGCATAGCAACTAGGGAAAACTCACCAATTTGAAGGGAAAGCTCGAAATGTTCGAAGCACAGTCAAAGGTCCTGTAACTAATAAAAGAGTACTTGACAAAAAGGACGATCAAAGTCATGTCAAAACAAGTAATCGTTGATTAGTCACACGAAAGTGACAAAAAATCAAACAGTGCCAAACCCCCCGACAAAGCCGTGAGGCATCCAAAGTTGCGATGCTCCGAATCCAAAAGCTCAAAGGAGATAGTAAAATCCAGGAGAGCGTAGAACCAGCACCTTGACGACCTTAGCAAAAAAAGACCCACAAGTAGTCGCACCAGTTCTGGACGAGACATTGATGGACTTCTTGTCGTCGCCCACAGTAGGCGAGAGCGTCTTGAAGAAAGACAAAAGGCTCGCTACTCGGGGCTGGGATGACTTAGAGGACAGCCTTTTTTAATTCTTTGGAAACATCGTGATAAGTTCCCAAAAGAAGTGTCGAGCCGCATACCGGCAGATAGCGGCATCGGGCACGAAAAGTTTTGAGACCTGGCACCAAATATTGTGTTACCAGCAATGGCCATTGCCGAAACAAGAAGTCGAGTATATCGATGCGACATTTGACAAGTGAGTCAAGGCGGGACATGTACGTAAGAGCAAGTCACCAACTGCAGCCCGACCTTCTGTGTGCGTAAAGCCGCAGGTGGGTGGCGCGTGGTTCACGCTTTCAATAAGATGCACGCGACCATCATTTCGGCACAAATGTCAATCTCGCTGTAAGATGTCTTATTAAACTCTATGGAAAAGTCAACTATCTTTTTCGCGTTAGATTTTTAGGACGGCTACAATCAGGTACTCATGAAAAGTCCGATGTCGCCAAAACGGCAGTAATCACCTCAAGCGGTATGCTTTGAGAGTGGCTTGTGATGCATAAGGCTAAGAAACTCATCGGCGACATTTAACCGAGTGGTGGCTTACGTGATGCGTCAGCACCGTGCCTACGCGCCCTAATAATTTGAACGATGTATTCGTACATAGTAGGGTCAAGGATCGGCTGGGTGATTATATTCGCACAATCGTCATTTATCGGCTGTGTTGTAAGCTGTGGGTGACGCCCAATTGAAGGTCAACTTAAAAAATGCGTCATTGGGGGTTCCTTAGATACCTGTGCTGGGCTGCATCGTTGGTACACATGGTGTACGAGCAGTACCAGACAAGGTAATTGCTGTTAATGAATGGTCACTCCCATAAAACGTGAAGAATTCGCCCAATTCTAAGGGTTCGCTAATTGCTTGCATAAGTATAGCAATAACTCGTACCATGTTGAAGTGTTAGTACTATGGTAAAAGGATTATGATCTTGTGTTTACCGACCTTGCTTACTTGCGTGCCTAACGGCTTCTCACCCCCCGTTAGCCTCTTGCCCACTCAGGTATACAAAATTATACCAGCTTTTCTACTCTATCCTAGAAAACAGTGTCGTCAGCCGTCACTCGTACCTCTTCGTACGCGGGTGCCTGTGCTTTTTTACATATCAGTCACCTCTATATTGGAGTTGGAGGTGACTTTTTTCCGCAGTAGACGCATTAGCATCTACTGAAACACATTTGCATCGCTAACAGCTGCATTAAGCCGTGCAGCTGCCAGCTTTGCTGCCTCACAGGCAACGCGCACGGGTGTTGATACCATGTGCAAACGAATTGATTTAAGCAAATTAATAATGCCCTAAATTGGAGTATCAAATAAAACAACAATAATGCAAAAATAGTTTACAGGGAAAGACATAATAATATTTCTATGTCACTCCACAGCATTGACAATTGTGACTGTTGGGTAAGGTAGGGGTGGTGTTACGGAGTTTGTCATTACAAAAATATTATTTCCTTGGAAGCGTAATATTAGATATCATGTTGTATGAGAGGTGAAACAATAAAGAAGTACAAAATTATCATCTTTATTAATTTTAACTTGATAGTTCCAGTATTACTGAATTTAGTAATATTGAGATTAGCTGTATTGATTGGTTGCTTTGAGTTTGAATCAACGGCGTCAAATATCAAAAGTCACGATCGTGCGGTGCGCATGTAGGCGCCATATACAGCCTGTTATTGCTCCGCTGAAAGAATGAATTTTACATATTGTAAGATCGCCAACAGGTAAAAAGTGGAACGGTGAGCCGCTTACGTCGCGCCGCTTAAGGCCATTCAATCATTTATTTAGCGACCAGTGTGTGCATCTACCCATGATAAATTATGCGGCGCTTGACATGCCACCTAAAATGGTAAAGCTGATAGGTCGCCTGCAGTGACACCCATACAACCACGCACTAACCGCACGCGCAGCGAAAAAAGGCCGCCGGCGTCTGGTGCCACAATTGCAACACCGACAGATGCTGCTGTCGTACTGTTAACTAAGCTGAACGATCCGTCTCACTTGCGCAGTGAGTGTGTACTCCGTCGCTCATTGTTTACTACAATGAGTCGACTGCGCTGCGTCATCTCATAGTGGTGATAAGCACAGCAAGCTAATAGGGGAAGGGTGATGACGCTTTATTGCCTATCCAAACTACACCCACTGCTCCTAACATGGAGACGCCGAACGTTTCAAAAGCCAACTTGCCTAACGTCAACCTAAGCAACTTTCTCGTCGTCTGCGTTAGCTAGCACAGCGACCATTCATTAGAGCTCTGCCCTTGCATGAGCAGGTGCTTCTCAGTTGGGCAGAACCACAACATCTGTCGTTCAGACCGTCATAGACAATGGATCTGGCGCAGATGAGCCTGATCTTATATTTCCACTGACAGCACGTGAACGTATCCTTTTGGTGTCACAATTTAGCCGTATTGAACACGGCTATCTGAATGGTGGCATACCACTGATGCCGCATCCATCCGAATGCTTTATTCCGATAGAACCAGTGCATCGCTCCTAAAGCGCACTGCTCTAGATGCACATAATAGTATTGCATCAAACGTTCATGGAAGGGTCAGGGATAAGCACTTGGTCGTGTTTCCCGATCCCGGTCGTGCCCCACTAAGACTCGGGCTACGCACAAACGAGACTGGCCTGTGAGTATGGCGCACTACGTTTATATAAAAAGGTGTCTCGGCGTGGACACTGACATGTTTCGTATACCAAACTTCACGAAAGGCAATTGCTTGCTCCATTCTTTGGGAGCCGCTATTGTGCGCAATACATCCGCCACAACACGATTGGCACGTTCCATTTGGCCATCAGTCTAAGAATGATCGATTGTAGACATATACCCAGCAGCTTAAACACATAGCGCCAAAACGCTGACGTATAACGTGGATCCCCGTCCGATATTATGGACTCGAGCACCCGTGAAGACGGTACACATGATGCAGGAATGATAGAGTTGTCTCCTTGTCTGAGATCGAAGTGCTACATAGTGGCGCGGCAGCACCTGCAATGGCGCACTGGTGGACGGTATGATAACTTGTTCATAGTTATATGATGTTGCAGGCTTTATGCGATAACACAGTTCGCAGGGGCGAAAAAAGTTAGCCAAATATCGGTATGGGTTTGGCCGCTAGAATTCCTCTGAAACTCGTAAGAATGTATTTTCACGGCCCTTTCACATCTGTGAACTATTATCTTGTTGAGGCACCGGTCTTGGCGTTGCCAGACGCAGATAAGACCTTTAAGCGTCGTCTGCGATGCAACCAGTTTTGCAATCGGCAGCGCACTCCTGCATAAGGATAACGACGGCGTCGACCGTGTCATTTCTTATCAGTCCGTCTTTTAGAAGCCGCATAAATGACTTACACTGTGCATACCAAGGAGCTACTATCAGTAAAATATGCTCTTATTAAGTTTCAAGTGCGCCTATTTGGGGCACCGAACTATTTGTGATTCATAGGGATCACGCATCACTGTGGATCGCAATAAACTCACCCACCTCTCGTCAAGCATGGTGAGATGGCTTACATTCATTCTAAGTAAATTAAAAAGTCGGTTACAAGCCGGGTAAGTCGAATGTCTTGGCTGGAGCGCTATCGCGTAGACCAGACTTTGAGGCAAGACACCAGGAAAATGTGTCTCGGTCTAAGGTACAAGTTGAGTCGTCAACATTTCTAGCCATGAAGACCCACCTCGTAACGAACTCAATGGCCTCCGAAACCAAAGAAAGCAACAGTCGGGAAGAATATGTTGGCTGCTGTTAGATCCGTAGGGTGAACGATAGGTCTCCCTCCCGTCTCATCTGAAGGCTAAGCTAAGGCGCTTTAGCGATGGTATGTTATGGCATCGTGTGGCCCGTTCAGAATCTATGCCCCTCATGAGCGAATCTCAAATTAAGGATACCTCATGAGCTCCCTGGTGCACCATTGATTGGGCATCTAAGCATCTACTTGTATCTTTGACCAAACCCATTCTCCATCCTTTAAGGAGGTCGGGCAAGGGCAGGCGACACCTGCTACTACCATTGTAGGTGACTGGGCCGTGTCGGCTTCATCGCCCGACTCGGTGGCAACTGTCAAGGCCTTGGGATTAACCGGGGCCACAGCCGTTAAGTCTACAGGTTCTAACGTGACAACCAAAGAGGTGATGAAGATGTTGTTGGACACTTCGTCATACCTTTTGGGCGCAAAGTCATCTCGTGATGACTCCATCGACAACGATAACTCTGGTGATGTCAGTATGCATCACTAGGAGCGAAGTAATCGTAAAGGATATTTCGTAAGCTTGCTGCTGGTGGTGCTAGTATGCATAAACAGGGACGGGGCGCATCTCGTGAAAGATGAGCGTTCACCAATGAGGATCCTATAATAAGTATGCCTCCTTGGGGGCATGACCTGCACCCATAAAAAGCATGGGCATGCGCCTACACACTAGATGCAAGGTAACCCTGCCTCTCTCGATAATGGTGCAGGTTGTCGCATGCGCCAACTACGTCCTTTTTTGAACTGGTCGCAAAAAGCATCAAGTTTGTCGAGCCAGGCCTAGCGGTCTATGCTTTGCACGTGCTTCACAAGCTTGAAACAAAGGAGTGACATCCTTTGCCGGCATCTATGTGACTACCGATGCCGGAAAAAGGCATCGATGAAAAATTCCGTTTCGTCCTCTCCAAGCTTGTGAACACTGGATGAGTCGATTGTTCGCCATACCAGACCAACGAGTTTGGTTGCCCTTTGAGGGCAGCCAAGGCTTTTTTCGGGAGCAAACTGCCCCGTTTCGTGGTCCCTCTCCCGTTGGCTCACGTTAACGTTATCGATAACATTACTCTGGAAGAAATCCTGGACCTCAAACACTTATACGAGCGCGGGAAGCGCTCGTTCTCCGAAGGACTTTCTGTTGAGGAGAATGGGTCTCGTTGTAATGCAAGACGAGACCCGGTACGTACAAGATCAGCTGAGAACGAGGTTCCCAACTATTATGCGAGTGTGGATATCCTCTTAAATGAACGAGATGACTTGTTCAGTCCTTCCACAACACGGTGATTCGAGATGCGTTCAACTGGAAAAATCTTTTCACCACTTGAATCCTATAATAGTTGTGAGGGAGGAGGAAAATTGATTTCGCTTCGTTCGCCGAACCCGCGTCAATATCGTGACTTAGATTACACCTTCCATCATTTAAGGGAGGAGAGTGATCACAAACGATCCCGTCGGCTCGAGTTAGCGGTATGACCAAATGGAAAATTGTGCGCAAGTTGCGACTGATCAACTGGCAAACGAACGGACGTATCA
>NC_090624.1:2637303-2650723 GCF_004359215.1 Bremia lactucae | reverse complement strand
ATTACACCTTCCATCATTTAAGGGAGGAGAGTGATCACAAACGATCCCGTCGGCTCGAGTTAGCGGTATGACCAAATGGAAAATTGTGCGCAAGTTGCGACTGATCAACTGGCAAAAGAGCGGACGTATCAGTCCCTTCAAAACGAGCTGGTGACAGCTCGTCAAAAGATATCTTTCTTGGAGGGTGCAACGAGTGGATCGTCAGGTTCAAGAGAACCAGACTCTGTCCCGAGACTATCATTTTTTTGGCTCGGGACCATCGGGCTTTGTCAGACGCCTTAAACTGTTCCGGGTAATTCAAAACCAGAAGAAGCCTAGTACTGATGGTACGGGCGAAGATGCCCGACATAAAATGTAGTATGCGTACGCATCCTTCAAATCAGCTCGATCGTTTACGCACTGCATTGGCGATGTAGTATACAAAACAGGCCGATATACATGGCTAATAACTTATTTCTGCCCACATCCGTCTCTTACATGTTTTGATAGGTTCACGTTAGTAAATAGGACTAAATCATTAACATTAAATGAAAAAATATCTGCTTTTCCTTTTGATAGAGTTTCGTTTCTGTCGATCCTCTGCATCATCGAAGAAATCCTGTACGAAACGGGCCACTGCTTCTCTAGCTAGCACGACGTTTCCTGCTGACTCTGTTATGTTTTTGTCTTCAGTGCGACAGGTGTGAACTGCGGAGATATCTTTTTCTAATTAGTAAGTGCATCTATTGTTGTGCGATACTAAGTCTTTTAGCATCGTTATCAAAGTCAGTAATAGCATTATCACTCAATGTTGATCAAATTTACAGTGGTATCCTTCGCATTGACCCTAAGGTCAATGCGTGATGAACAAGAGCAAGATTGTTATTTGCTCGAGCGAGCACCCCCCCCCCTCAAACAAGAGTTACTCTGAAACTAGGTAGGTATGCGCTGATGGCGTAAGCCGTTCACGAAATACGGTTCTTGCTTCGTAGAAGCATGCGCTAAATTATTGATGGCAAATTCTACCATCGGCAAGAACTCGCTCCAACTCGTAAAAGAGTTGACAAATCCACGAATTATCTCTTTGAGGATGCGATTTGCACGTTCTGTCTGACCATCTGCTTCAGGATGGTCAGAAGTTGACACCTTCAACTGTGTTCCAAGTGATTAAAACACAGAATGCCAAACCTCTAATGTGAATCTGGGATTTCGATCTGAGACCAATTCACGAGGTAACCCATGGAGTCAAAATATCATGTCAACGAAGACACGAGCACAGCTTTTAGCTAGGATCGACTCCGGGACTGCAGCAAGATGATTTATTTGGCTGAAACGTTCAACAAATACAAGAACCAATATTCTTGGTATCAACGTCTGGAAATCTGAAGACGAAGTCCGCAGATACGGTTTGCCAACACTCTGCCGGAACATGCAGAGGGTGTAACGAAACACGGGCAAAGCACTAAGCTTCACCCGTTTACAAACTTCGCAAGCACGTATGTACTTGCGAACGGACTCATACTGGCGTGCCCAGTAGATGTCGCGACTTATCGTGAGATAGGTCTTTTCACGTCCACGATGGCCACTTATAAGCCATTGCGTGTTGTAGATCGATCTGTTCGATCTGTTAAGGGTCGACACAAGTTCGACAATCCCTTTTAGGATTGTTGGGATAGATTTCTTAGGTAAATGCTGGGTATAAGCGTGAAGGTCACGCTTGCCTTGCTTCAAATCCAGGAGGTCGACTCGAGCCCTTTATTCGGCACGTGATGGCTCAAATGGTTGTCTGAGTGGGTCTTAAGGACCTCATACAAACTTAAAGACTAATGGGTTGTGAAGCTTGAGCCCCAAGGCCCAAGATTTGGCACGTCCAGCTAAGTTGGACATGCCAAATATCGCTTTTGACGCATCATCAATTATACGGCGAGTTTCTAAATCGTCGCCTAATTCGATGAATCTTCTTAAAATGGAGTCGCCTTCGACTTCGCACACAAAAGGTCGGGCTGCAGTGAGGCGATTTGCTCTCACGCACATGTCCCGCCTTGGCTCGCTTGTCGAAGAACTCATCGATATAATCGACTTGTTCTTTCGGCAACGGCCATTGCCTGGTCACACAATACTTGGTGCCAGGTTCGAGGTCTATCTCGTGCCCGATGCCCCTATCTGCTGTTAGGCGGCTAGGCACTTCTTTTGGGAACACATCGCGATGTTTGCACAGAACCTCAAAGACGGACTGTCTCTCAAGGCATCCCAGCCTTGAGCAGCGAATCGCTTCTTTTTGTCCGTTTCTAGGACGCTCTCGTCTATTGTGGACGACGAGCAACAGTCCACCAAGTTCTCTCCTGGAACTGGTGCGACTATTTTGTGGATCTCTTTTTTTCTAATTCGGCAAGGAACAGATCCCACGACATCTCCGGGAGATTTACTATCTCCTCGGCAGATTTAAAGACTTGCCGGAGCACCTCAACTGAGGATGCCTCCGCAATTTCGTCTTTGACGGCCTCGAACACCTCGTTCGAAGGCCCGTCCTCTTCTTAGAGACTGATCCAAAGGTCACTCGTTTAGACGTGCCTTTGATCGTCCGAATCTGTCGGGTACTCGTTCTTCGAGTTACCACAACCTTTTTCTGGGAAGCGGGTGCCGTTGCACACCTGGCTAAAGCACCCCTTCCAACCGCACCAGGCTCTTAACACTGTGCCGGTTTATGCGACGCATGACTTCCTGTCAGCTCGCCGTCTACTGCCACAGGCTCTCGGCTCTGTGCAGGCCATTTGGACGCATGACTACTTGTCATTGTCCTCTTACTTCCACACGCTTGTGGATGCTCCAAGATGTTTATCTGTTTGACATTTGGTAGATAAGAGACAGGCATCGTTATGGTTTGATGCTGCCAGCTTATGAATGGCTCTTTCTTTCTAAGCCATATTAATTCTAGGATGACGTCAAATTTGTCACCAAATTCAGTACGATGAAATCACCATCTTACTGTTTACCCTTTAACCTATATTGGATACCAACTACACGTTTCATTACTGTTACATATGCGCCTGTTGCTAGGCGCACTGTCATCCTCGTTATAAGAATATCGCACTTAATAAGTTTGAGCCTGCGATCTTGTAGCGATTGGTGCCGAATAAAATTATCCGACGCCCCACAATCGACTAGAAGCTTAAGTGGCAACTTATTTGACACTTTTATTTTCAAGGTGATGAGACTACCACAGGCAGCTTCGATGCTCGACCACTCGAATAAGTTAAGTGGTATGAAACAAGGATGTTTGCTACTAAAGAAAACTAAGAGAGCTTGAAAGGCCTGTTTATAAGAGACAGTGCCACTAGAGCGTCGATTGTAGATGATCTCGCTGTGGTTGCGCATTCGTCGCTTACGGAGTTTTAGGTGACCTGAAGTTGGCGACAAGGTGAAAAATCGACTTTTAAAACGATTAATTGTTGCATTTGTTAATGAATCTGTTTAAAGTTGCTGACCACAGCTAGAGGCAATCGGGAACGATATTCCCCAAATGATACTTGAAGGAAGAAGTCCTCAAGAATCTGCAGGAACAAGTCCTCAGAAACCTCTGGTCAAAGGTTCCCAGGTTCCTTACAGTAAGTTCCAAAGAGGAAAGTGAGACATTGAATGTCTTAGTAAGCAACGGATCAAGTGTAGGCGCTTATACATTTGACCTGATAGCTGTCCGAATTTAACCTCGGAGATATCTTAATTGCCAGCGCTATAACCGAAGCGGTTCTTACGTGAACTGCGAAGTGGCAAAGTCAAGCAGATACACGTACTTGTCACAGATTACAAGTACATGACCGATCGGTAATAGTATTTCCTGAAAGCGAACGGGTTCTCAGCAGTTCATCGATGGACGAGAGTGTCCTCGACGAGAAGACTTAGATTGAACGTTTACGTCCCAATCCTGGAAGTCTTTGAAGACAAATCCTCTATTTAAGGATTTGATCGAAGTTAAGGATGTCTTTCCTAAATCCTATCTTGTGAGTTGTTTAGGCGGATAAGGGCACTCGACACGAAATCGACCTTAACCAGGTTCGAAACACTGTGTGGACATTGCTTCGTGAACAAGAATTTGCGATCATCAAATTCTTTGCCGATCGCTTAGCAGTAGCTCATGTGAGAGATTCAACCTCGTCACATATCTCTCCGACTTTTGTGTGTGTAAAGCAACAGTAGGGTGGCGGATTGTGCATACGTTCAATAAATTGAATGCTGCAACGGTACCGGCTCCAACGCCGATACCACGAAAAGACGTAATCATTGATGGTACGTCAAATAATACTATCCTTTCGTCAATGGATCAGATGGATGGATTCTATCAATCCTTATGCGTGTACAGGATATCCAATTTTCAGCGGTAAGCACCCCAAGCGGATTGCTAAGGGAGTGGCTAGTCATGCCACAGGGACTTAGTAATGCCCTGCGACATCTAACACATGCGTAACTAATCTGCTAGGATCGGTGCGGGATTTCAAACCTAGTTATTTAATGACGTCTTTGTTAATAGCATAGCCATGATCGGAAAGTCGGACATTGAAGTACACCGTACCCACTCCCTAAAGGCCCTTACACTAATGCGTAAGCACAAGTTGTGTGCAGATCTCAAAAAGTGTATATTCGCTGCAAGCGAACTTCAACTTCTCGCGTGCATCGTGTGTAAACACGGTGTACGCCCTGATCCGGAAAGATCAAGGGATCACCGACTGGCCCACGCCAGAGTCGATGTAAAGGGATTTCGAAAGTTTCTTGGCTTTGCAAATATCTGCACCATTACTACCGCAATTATGCCGAAGTGACAGTACATCTTTCTTTTTTGTTGAAGAATAATGTAAAGCGGTCATGGAACGCTAATTGTTAGCGTTCATTTGAGGGTATCAAGCAAAGTTTGATGCAATCGCCAATCCTGGCGATTGTGGATTAAGACAGACCATTTTCTGTGGTCTGTGACGCCAGCGATTTTGCAATCGGCTTTTCGTAAATGCAATATGACACAGACTATTCAGTGCATGACAAGAAACTCGCTGCCATCAGATTTGCGCTGGCTTAAGTTAGGGTCTATCTCGTAGGATATAGACCGCACTTACGCCATCAGCGCATACCCACCTAGTTTAAGAGTAACTTTTGTTTAAGGGGAGGGCTCGCTCGAGCAAAGAACAATCTTGCTCTTGTTTATCACGCCTTGATCCTAAGGTCAATGCGAAGGATACTACTGTAAATTTGATCAACATTGAACGATAATGATATGACTGACTTTAACAATGATGCTGAAAGACTCAGTATGCACAACAATAAATGCACTTACTAATTAGAAAAAGATATCTCCGCAGTTCACACCTGTCGCACTGAAGACAAAAACAAAACAGAGTCAGCAGGAAACGTCGTGCTAGCTAGAGAATCAGTGACCCGTTTCGTACAGGATTTCTTCGATGATGCAGAGGATCGACAGAAACGAAACTCTGACAAAAGGAAAAACAGATGTTTTCTCATTTAATGTTAATGATTTAGTCCTATTTACTAACGTGAACCTACCAAAACATGTAAGAGACGGATGTGGGCAGGAATAAGTTATTAGCCATGTATATCGGCCTGTTTTGTATACTATATCGCCAATGCAGTGCGTAAACGATCGAGCTGCTTTGAAGGATGAGTACGCATACTACATTTTATGTCGGGCATCTCAGCCCGTACCATCAGTACTAGACTTCTTCTGGTTTTGAATTACCCGGAACAGTTTAAGGCATCTGCCAAAGCCCAATGGTTCCGAGCCAAAAAATGATAGTCTCGGGACAGAGTCTGGTTCTCTTGAACCTGACGATCCACTAGTTGCACCCTCCAAGAAAGATATCGTTTGGCGAGCTGTCACCAGCTCGTTTTGAAGGGACTGATACGTCCTCTCTTTTGCCAGTTGATCAGTCGCAACTTGCGCACAATTTTCCATTTGGTCATACCGCTAACTCGAGCCGACGGGATCGTTTGTGATCAATCTCCTCCCTTAAACGATGGAAGATGTAATTCAAGTCACGATATTGACGCGGGGTCGGCGAACGAAGCGAAATCAATTTTCCTCCTCCCTCACAAACATTCAAGGATTCATGTGGTGAAAAACGTTTTCCAGTTGGACGCATCTCGAATCACCGTGAGGTGGAAGGACTGAACGAGTCACCTCGTTCGTTGGCAAGGATATCCACACTCGCATAATAGTTGGGAACCTCGTTCTCAACTGATCATGGACGTACCTGGTCTCGTGTTGCAGTATGACGAGACCCATTTCTCTTTAACAGAAGGTCATTTGGAGAATTATCTTACCCTTCCTCGAGGAGCTTAGATCCATGGGTTTCGCTCTATTAGACGGAACTCATATGCTCGGATGAAAGCATTCGACGAGCTGTCACCAGCTCGTTTTGAACGGACTGATGTGTCCTTTCGTTCGCCAGTTGATCAACTGCAACTTGCGCACACTTTTTAGGCTAATATTGCCCATGACGATGTAGAATTGAATGCTCAGGCGCGGCGCCTACGCAAGCGCGAGGCCAAGCGCAAGGCCGATGGCAATTAAAAATAAATCAATTAGATGACGCTATGCTCTATGCTAATCCAGCACCAATCCGTATCCTTTTAAAGAGATTAAATAATGGCCTAGCCATGTCAGCTAATTTTCGCTATGTTTGTGTAAATGATGGCGAGACTCAACCACTTGCACAAATCCTTCTGGGTTTTAGGAGCCGGCCAATATACTAGGGCTTTTACCTTAGCGGGATCCACTCTAAGGCCTCGCTCCCAATAAAGCACCCTAAGAATAAAAAATTCTGCGCCAAAAATGGATTTAGATGCATTAGCATACAATTTATTTGTGCGCATACACTCGAGCACTGCTCGCAAATGGTCTAAGTGGTTTCCACATCCGACCGACCCTACTCCGCACGACGATGGACAAAAAATGTCATCAATTAAGCCTGCGCATAACCTCGATGAGGGCGAAACAGTTGCATCACGAAGCAATTAAATGTTTACGAAGCGTTGGAAAGCCCTTGTGGTATAAATAACCACTTCCATAGCATACCACGCGGGGTGCCAATCGCTGTTAGCGGGATATCGCTAGCTCGCATGAGCAGTTAGTAATAACCATTCGACTAAGTCAAGTGCATTGTACATTGTATATCCCACCAAATTGGTCTAAATAACATGCTTTCTAGGAATGAGGGTTTGTGCTGGTATAGTGGCAGCATTACGCTTATTATACCATGTACAATGCGCCATTTTCCATCTGCCTTTTTGACACAAAATGTCGGTGTCGAATAAGGAGGTTTTCTTTCTCGTACCATTCGAGCGTCGTGCTTAACCCGGAAGAAATCGTCAACAACGTCACACTGTTCCTTTGATAAAGGTCACTTTCGTGTGACGTAGTGTTTGGTTCCAGGAACGAAGTCGATTTCATAACGGACACCTCTATCCGTAGGTCAAATAGATGATGGATTGGTACATACCACCTCTTGGAATTCCTTAATCAAGAAAAAATACATCCATCGAATCTTTAAGGATCGATGATCCGCTTCGCGCACTAGCCAAAGCTTTTGTGTCCTCAAGGACAGCTTCGTCTAGAAGTGACGATGAGTTAACTCAATCATTGGTCGAACGACCACCATCTCAGATAAGCTACCAGCCTTTAAGGCTCTGCTGCCATG
This sequence comes from Bremia lactucae, assembly GCF_004359215.1. Taxonomy (NCBI): domain Eukaryota; phylum Oomycota; class Peronosporomycetes; order Peronosporales; family Peronosporaceae; genus Bremia; species Bremia lactucae. Next base: position 2,643,044 of record NC_090624.1, on the reverse strand, counting down.
TTGTCTAGCTTTAAAAGAGCATGTAACGAAGGAATAAGGAATTGCCACAAGGCTAAAGTCTCCCTCGATGTCACCGGTCACACCATTTACAAGCGCATGTGATTGCGCGCTCGTATCGCTTTGTTAGTAATAGACGCTACGCGTCTTTCATGTCTTGGAGTTAAGACAATACGCCTCTTAGAGGCCGAGACATTCACATTCCCAAAAATTTTTAGCATGTATTGGTTCTAAATTGTAGCTGGTGTCTAATTCGACATGTAACAAGGAGTTAGGCGACTCAACTTCCTTGCCCGGCGGCCGTTTACCATTAGAAGAATTTAACCCGAAATGCCCTGGCGACAGCCAATTATCACTATTGACAACTCAGTATGGTGCCACATCGGCCGACCACACTCGGTGGACTTATACGTGCCACTCAACGTATATCAGGGATATTTACACTTGATGACTCGGCCTTAGGCCTTCAAATGTTTCAGCATTCAGTGACTCGACGGAGTACGTGCCGTCCCACCCCTTTTTCTGAGCCGAGCTCAATTTTTTGCTTACAACATTGGAGTATATTAACTCATACATTACAATGTCTAAAATACTGACAGACTCAGCCAATGATCCGCGCCGATAGCGTTTTTGTTGCCTAGCAAAGTTGGGTTCATGACTCCCCAAAACTTTGCTAGGAAAATTGCGTGAGTTGCCTAAGGTCTTAGACCTCCGATCGATCCATGGCTCATGGCGTTCAAGCCAGGCCATACCAAGGATGAGATTATATCTCGAATTCAAATCAAGGGCGAGACAGCGTTGGACACTATCAAAGTCCAGAAACTTTATACCTAAGTTCAATAAAACATTGGGAACAGTGACACGAGACCGGTCGCTAAGCGAACAGTGATTATATCACCTTCATGCATTATTAAGCGCCTTTACGTATGGTTGATTTCCCTCAAAAGAAAAAGTCGAACATAATTGCAAGACCTTCCTGAGTCAATTAAAAATTGACCATGGCTTATCAAAGCCCTTCGCAATCGCTTGAGGGACTTACAAGCCAGGCTCGAACCAAATCGGCCCAAGGCCTGTTTATTCTCACCATCTAGAGGTTCAACAGAGCCTAGGACTTCCCCAGTAGGGCGCCCCACACCTACTGAGTATCGACATTTTCCCGCACCGTACCAGATATCTGGTATACGTTGGAATCGGTGCTCTTTCGAGCATTACGCGCATTGCGTAGGGGGCAGGCCGGACATAAATGTTTCGTGTTCCGCACATATAACATGTCTCACAGCTTGAAGCGCCACTGATCCTTTCTCAACGAGGCTTAGATCCATGGGTTCCGGTCTATTAGACGGTACCCATGTGCATGAAGAGCTTGTAAGGTGAACAGGCGGGCTAATACGAGCAGACTTAAAGTCGAACTCAGCGCGTAGCGCTATGACAACTGCTTCTTTGAAAGTAGCAGGATAGGAACGGAACAATTCCGTCCGGGCAGCTCTCGCATTGAAATCTACCATGAAGACCGTCACGACAATTGCCTCTTGCACCTGGGCTTGATGCATCGAGGCAATGAGAGTTCTGAGCTCCTGGACATAGTTTCTTAGGGTTCGTTTACCCTGACGAGTCGCTATGAGCCGTGATTGCATACGAAAAGTCTGATTAGGCGGTGCAAAAATGCTAGTCATTTTCTGTTTCAGCGATCCCATGAGGGAAAAGCGTCATTTATAGACGTGCTGTACGAGAATGCCCATTCAATGGCTCTACGTTCGAGCTTTGGATATGGTCATGGCCACTTTTTTCTTTCTATTAATAACAGGGCAGAGTCTTTGTACATCTCCATCTGGTTGAACCAAAAAGGCAGGTTTTCTCCCTCTTTACTCTCAGTTGTCTTAAGATAGACATTAAGAGAAGACCCTAAGGCTCGAGATCAGGTTATTAAATCTACCGAGCTGGCATAGATGCCGCCAATTGATCCTGGACCTATCCGATAATTAAGGATTCGTATTGCATAAAGGCTTCAACCCTTGCATCCAAAACCTCTGGTCCTGGGTTATGATGAACTCAATATGTTCAAACAAGGTTTTGAGCCTCTTAAACGCTGTGCGTTTCGCTTCTAAAAGTTTTGGAAACGTTTCAATTTCAGCAGAGGCTTAACATTATTGGGACTCAGGCGTAGATTGACTACGAGTGCTTCCAGGTGTAGCGGAGCTACCTCGCTCTTTAAGCCAGAGGAAGACTTATAGACTCAAATGTCTCATAGTTCTATAAAATAGTTGATTTAATAACTCAGGGAGTCGTACAAGCTAGTATAGCTTAGTGAATCCTAGTTCAAGAGATTCAGTGGTTCGAAGAATCAAGTGCCCAAGAGCTTATACCTTAGACAGGCTTCTATATCTCACAGATCAATGCGCAAGCCTTAGAAAGGCACTAGACGCTCTAAGCCCTAAAGCTGAACAAAATTCTTACTATTATTTAAATCTAAAACCTTGCCCACGTTGAGACAGGTAGTGACTTTTTTTAAATAAGAAACGGCCATTCTCAATGAGAAAGGTAGTGACTTTTTTGAAATAGGAAACGGCTCATCTCAGTTATCTTTTTAGTAGCGGCATTAAGGAAGATCGTTACTTAGCTAAATTAAAATAGACTTCGGCTACCACATATGTCACCCATAATAAATGGGATTCTAGTTATTAGATATTCAAAACAGACTGTAAAAAGAATTTTGCACATAAAGTAAATGTACCGCAACAACGGTTCACTTAGAAGTGTGTCCCATTACAGGTGGCCTCTGTCATGTCGACTGCAATTGATAAGATTTTTCTATGAAAGGCAAATTGACATCAGTCAAATAAATATGCCTGCTGGGACTCTATATTTAAAAAAAAGTGGCTTAGAGCTCGCTCTCACTTAAGAAAATCATGTTTGGCAAATTTCTTCCTATCTCGTTTTGCAGTTATGTCGTAGAAATGTTTCGGAGTTCTGTGTTGAAGAAATGTCGTAGAAAAAATCTTCGCTGAAGAATCGTTAAGATAATATCACATAGTCAGAATGCGTGTGTAGAAGCCAATCAACATCTAGTAAGTCACATAGTGCGTCGATGTAGCAATTTAGGTGCGTCGATTTCGTAATTCCCTAAAATTAGAGAATCGGTTTAGCCACATAATCGGTATTGTTGTGTTTGTTGTTATTAAATAAAAACTACAGAATATTAACAGCATAAACTATTTCCATCCCGAAATTATACTAGGAACTGGAGTAACGACACCCCTTAATTAACACCTCTGTATTGATGAGAGTAGTGTAATTAAAATTACTTTTTGATAATTCACATTGAGAAGTTTTTTTTGCAAGCCTTTACGGCTACAATAGCTCGAACGCCCTGTAAAAGGGCTTTGAGTATATGCGTATTTTTTGGTAAAGAGCAAGATGCATATTTAACAAATACATTACGTACAAAAGCTGACAAAAACTGAAATACACGAGAATTGTGGTATGCTTGCACCCATGGTGGTACAATGCAGAACGCCGCAAAGATTCGGTTGTTGGCAAGGTAAGCAATGCACTTCAGCAGAAATTGATAGAAGCAAAAGCAAAATATATCTATATTTAACGTAAGATCCCTAAGACTAATTAATTCGCATGCGCAAGAGAGCCCGTCCAATCCTTGTCGTCTATTTTCAACTCATCTTCTCGCTCATTCTTGGCTTGCTGCCCTTTCTTATCGCTTTTATGACTTGCTAATCACGTGTGGACGCGCTTAGCCTTTCCCACCTGTTAAAAACATACACATTCTAACACCGCCAAACCACGACACGACTTTATGTGTCCACGTGTGATGGGGAGTCCCGTTAGACAATACTATTCCCTACAAGGGAAATATTTAAAACCTGTTAAATCTGGGACAAGAATTAACTAAAGAAGTACACAATTATTATCTTTCATTGGTTTTGACCTAATAGTTCCAATATTATTCATTTTTAAATATTGACGCAATAAGACATTAGCTCTATCGATTGATTAGTTTAAGTTTTGATCAACCCCGCCAGTTGTTTCAAGACACGATAAGGCGTCGCGCATGAAGGCGCACTGCATATTTAATTATCAATATATTATGGCCAGTAGATAGAAGATCGTTATTAGAGAAACTTAATAAATTAATATGGTTTATACTTTTTCCCTATTCTTAATTCTTTGATTTAACCTTTAGTGGCTAAGACTTCCTAGCTTTTTAGAACCTCCCCCTGCATGTCGTGTACGTGAAGAAGTCGAGACACCCACCTTGACTGTAATCAGTGCAGGTTGACATGTACTGATAGCAGTGTTATCAAAAGGTGCTCCATTACACTTTGTCGCACTTCGTAGTCCATCTAGAGGCCTTCGCACGGTCCATTCAACTTGGATATGTTAGGTGATAAAGGAGTAAGCTCTCAAGCCCCTAAAGACGGCTTATAAACAACAGGTGAAATGTTCACTCACTTAAGTGACGTTGAATGGAGAGTGATCGAACGGATGAGTTTGGTCGAAGGCGGGCTAGCCATAAGCGCCACGTGTTTTGCGCCAAAAAGAGACGAGTAGCATGCGAATTTAGCCAGGTTCCTACAACATAACCTCGACGGGGCCCAAGAATAGGCTCCTTGCCAACAAGGCTCAACACGCAGAACTGCTGAGAGAACAGGTGCTTAACAGTTGGAACTGTTGAGGCAGCAGCATTTAAAAGCTGCAAGCGGGCCGACGCTTTCACGTCGACCCGAAAGCTTTAAGATAGAAATCTTTATGTTTAATGCAGTCGAAGACAACTCCCTTTAAGATGGATCGTCGAATTTGAAGACACCATAAAAGCTCGCCGCATAAATGATGAGCGACGAAAGCGAATTTTGGCAAATTTAACTTCGTCGGACGTGCCAAATCTTGATCATTAGGGCTCAAGCTTCACGACATTTTTTGAATCGTACACGGTCCTTACGACCCGTCTCAGGCAAACATTTAAGCCGTCACGTGCCAAATTACGTCCTAGTGGCAATTTAATGGCTACGATAAATTTTTATGGTGATGAGATCAACCTCATCACCTGGGGCAGTAACACACAATGTTTGTGAGTAAGGAGCATTTTTTGTCAAAAGGCCTGCAAATTCTTTTGCGTTGCTGGATCAGTAGGGCGCTCCGAACGTACTGATCCTGACCGTTTTCTTAAGATCCGCCCCATTATTGCGAGTTCGCAAACAGCGTCGGATCCGCATCCTCCGCCGTTCCTAGCGGGGGGGGGGTCGATTGTTTAGCTTAGTGTTTCTAGCACTGGGCGTGGCCACTACACGCTTGTCCGTCTTTTAACAACAATTGTATTCATACAATTGTTTGTAACTTGAAGAGCGAGGGTTCTCGCTCTCTACATACGAGGCCCATGGGGTTTGGACCAACGTTTTCTTATTGTCTCGAAGGACGATAAGCACCCGAGTGGACAAAACGCTGTTTCAGCGAAAGTCTTACTTCTCCGCTACAGCGATAGCTTGATCTAGCGTCTCTAATCTGAGCTAAAGCAGGTGGGTCTTGCCACGACCATCTGCAAGACCCTTGACGAAAATAGTTGACTGTGTTTGCTTATCAATTACATGAATATCGATAAAACTTCCTCAGTATAATGTATACTGAGCATTGTTGTGAAGGTCTCGCGTCCCTGTTTCAAATCTAGGATCTCTACTCGAGCCCTAAATTCGGCACAAGACGGCTCAATGGTATGACTGAGCCGAATTTTAAAGACC
>NC_090624.1:2609026-2636635 GCF_004359215.1 Bremia lactucae | reverse complement strand
CCTGTTACACATACAACGCCAGTGTAGCGCATATAATCAGCATCTGAGTCCGATGAAGAGCCTGTAAGATTAAAGCATTGTAATTGTATGCCGTTGACCAGATCAGGTAGAAAATGCTTCTCACTTCCAGTGTAGCGCATATAATCGGCATCTGACCCGATGAAGGGCCTGTAAAATTACAGCAACGTAATTAAATGCCGTTGGCCAGATCAGGTAGAAAATAGCTCATCTGCTCCTCACTTCCATAGTGGAGCAAGAATTTAGCCGGTATAATATTGAATCAAAAATAAGCAGCAATTAATGCATCACACCTTAAACGTTTCATATTATCGCAAAAAATACCTTCTTACTAAAGGTGCTTGGAATCCAATATCGCATTCTATCTTGCGGTTGTACTGCGTAACCTGCTTATGAAACTTCCTTTTCTAGATACGTTGGCGACGAGAGTCACAGCCTCTATATGTTCCGGAATAAGATTGGAGAAGACGCCATAATCCTCTTTTAAACCACAAATTTTCTCATATTGATTTTCCTGCAACTGGGTACCTAGTGCATCAGCCTCGTCATGTTTCGTTAGTACGCGACGCATTATACGTCCCTCGCGTAATGATCTACTAAGCCAAAGGTTGAAACAACTGCTTTAAAATCCCTTCGACAAACTCTGAGTGGACGCAACTTTGCAATCGCTTAGCTTCCGTTATTCGCTTAGCACGCACGTACCTTTGCATCATGCTACGATACAAAAATTTGCCAGTCTTGATATTGGAACGAGCAAAAGTCCCTTTTGAGAAACTTGCGCTGAAAAAGACGATTGACATCGCCGTAGACCGCAAGCATCGAGCTCTGTGTAATCAAAGACGGTTGGAATTATTTTTCGAACGTCATCTCGTGAAATTGCTCCTCAGCGCGTCGGATGTTATATTTATAAAATTTGCTTAAGTCTTCCACGTCTCTTGGAGTTAGCTAGACAAATTACAATTTCTTTGCTGTCCGCAAACAGCATGTCTTCTCCGTATCACAGATCTTTTAAGTCTTCGTTCAGCCCTTGTCACGTCCGTTGACTTTCATCTGTGCCAAAGACTCGAGCTTAGCTGACGGCTCTTGACATTGTTAAGCTTCTTCATCGCAGTTGGCTCCAGCAATGTTTAACGAGATTATACCAACATCATATAACTTTTTTTCGTCATATTCAAATTTTGATTCTTGTCATGTCATGCGAGCAACTTCACGTCTTTCAAAATAAATAGTCATAATGTCACAAAGTGTATAAAGAGTACTAGATTGATGTATTTAAAAAGTTTCGACCACCAACTCAGCATTTAAAAGAAAAAAATCATCTATCGTTATTTCGCAAGTATTTCTTTGACGGGGCATTCTCGAACTTGCCTCAAATATGTCACGTAAAGTGTGGTTCCAGCTGGTGAATAGAGAAGGCAACACAGTCGGCACAGTCGACTTCGTCAGGATGCCGTCCGATGAAGCAGATGTTAGTGATGTACGGGACGCTGTAAAGAATAAATACAGCGACAGTCACCTCGCCGGCATTGCCACATCTGATCTCATAGTCTACGCGAATGGGACGGCATACGACACGAAGCAGGCGCTTGGAAGAAGATTCGCCGATTGGGCCGCTTGGTGGCTCAAAGAAAGATGCGCTCATTATAGTGGATATGCATGAAGACCCAGAACAGAAGAAGCTGAAGACATTGACTGTAAAAATCCAGGACGAGCTGATAAATTCGATTCGGCGCAACTTGGATATCGGGACGTGGCAGGTTGGCGGCTTCAATCTCGAGATTTTCCGCGTTGAACCGGATTTTCCCAAGTGGTTTTACGTTCGTAAGGAAACGATCGATATCATCAAGGTATTCGAGTCCCAGATGAGAGCAAACAAGATTATTGTGTTCAAGGGTACGCCTGGTGTTGGTAAGAGCATGCTGGTCGTGTTGTTTGCGCTTTACATGGCCTTGATTGAGGAGGAACGAGTCGTTCTGTTTCGTAGACAACCCCAGAGTGCATGTTCCTTGTTGTATCTCGATGCAAAGGAGAGGACTTTTTGGCGAATGCACCCCGCAAATTATGACACCCTGAAGTTGTACGAGCAGAATTTAAGGGGCGCAAAGTTGTGTCTGGACGGATTCCGAAAAGACGACATTATGAGTCACTTTGGGGTGCTGGAACCGTTCCAGCTGCTGGCCACTTCTGCTCAGTATGAAACAAAGGGTGGCGAAAGCGCTGTAACTTGCGAGTGCCTTGTTCCATTTTGGTCGCTTTCCGATTTAAAATTGATTGGCGCGCATCGTAAGTTGTCGAAACACATGATCAAAAACATGTATTTTTACTCGGGTGGAAGTATGCGAGCTTTCTTATCGGATCAAACAGGAGCGAAGGAAGTGGTTGACGATGCAATCCGTAAGGTCGATCCGAATATTGCAGACTTTCTCATTACGCAGCATGGAAGTACGTCGGATAAACAAATTGATCACATACGGATGACGGGAATTCGAGCAAACGATCACCGTGACTTAAACAAGTATACGTCTTCCAGCCATTGGGTTTCTGAGGTCACCTCTGAATATGCGTTGAGAATACTAGGCAAAATTGTAAAGCCAACTTATTACGAAGAAATGTGGTCCAAAGGCCGCGAGCTTCGAGATGGGGTGTTGATGGGCATTGCATTTGAGAACTACGTGCATACACTGGCGAGGGATGGAAAAAAGATTGAGTTGCAAGTGAGGGAATACAACCGAGTGAAAAAGAGTCAGCATACCTATATTGCGTTGGAAATCGAAGCCAAGTCGTGCTGCAACGATGGAGCTACTGCAGCAGAATGCGATACAGCCATGCAGCGATTTGCGACTTCGAATGACGATTATTGGTATCCCTCTTGTCGTTGTTTGAAGTCGATCGATAGTGTCGCAAAGCTGAAGAGGGATGGACAGCCTTGCACGATTATATTAATTCAAGTAACAAAATCAATCAGACACTCATTCGATTCATCTGCTATCAACAAGTATGCGGGGTTCTTTCCGGGCGGCTGCCAATACATTGCATTGGTGCCCAATAAAAAGGTAAGTGATAACTTTCAACTTGTTCCACCTAATTTTGCCGCCAGTGTGCGTTTGCATGTTGCATACATCACGACTGGTGTTTTTGATACTACGCCTGTAGGCACGTGAAATGCCACAACAGAAAGTAATGAAAGTTTTTCAATATAAGCTGCAATTTATTACTTTATACTTAATGTTTTTATGGTGATAATCTTGTTTGGTAAAATACTAATAATCGCACCACTATCGTTTAACTTGTCTACTGCTATTAAAGATTCGTACCGAAAGAAAGACTAGCTGAGAACGTCGCAAAAAGAGTTTTTGATATGTTTTGCCGCTTGTAAAAGGGTCCGTGCTCACATAATCATTTTGTAAGAGCAGTGCGAGTTGGAAAGCTTAGTGATGGCTTACGAAAAGTGGACAAAATTCGATCTCACTCACCCTCAGTAGATCCAATCAATCAGCCCATGACAAATCCATGACTCTCCTCGTGCGAGGCGTATACCAATGCAAATATCAAAGCCGCCACAGGAACTAACGTGCAGCACAAACTTCGTTTATGGTCAATTCGGTCGATAACGAAAAACAAAAAGAACGCGCCCAGTAATTGCATCCCCATACAATTCACAAACGTATACGTTGCGTCTTGAATGGATCGATACGTATTGGACAGATACATAATCACGCAGCCCACAAAGAGCTCCAGGACCAGCAATTGCATCAATCCGACTGCAAATTTCAGCACCAACGCGCCGCCCACTTTATCGTCACTACTGGCCTCTTTGTCCCAAATCATCCGCAATTCTTCCGCCACACTTTTCTTACGACGCAAAACGGCCAAACACCGTTCCCACGATTCCAACATCTTGCGCATATACATACACCCGATACGGACTCTTAGGGAATACGTAGACAGCAGGCGTAGTATAATTGTCGCAATAAACACTTGCCAGACCCATCCAACTTCATCCGACGACGACGAAAACCACGACGCAAATAAAATGCCAGGCAGAAAGCCACAGCTCAAGAGCAGCAACGCTTTTCCACGCTTGTCCCGCGTTGAAATTTCATCAATGTACACGGCCAGCGTCGGTAGCAGCAGCTCAACGAAGTTGCCAAGTTAGTAAATGCCAGGCACTAAAAGCCCTTCGCCGTTCGTTTGATAAAACATTCATTCTTTCAAGGATACTTACATACCTTTCATATCGAATAAGCACATTGGAAGCATAAGAACCATTAATTAAAGAGACTGTGATTAACAAAAATCCTTGCCTTTCGTCCTTGCGTTAAGCTGTGCACTTGAAATGGTCTTCAACAATCGTAGAGTAGACGTGCCCCTCGTTCGTGAGGAGCATCGAAGCTGGTCCCTCGCAAAGTGGCAAAAATGTGGTCCACCTAAAACCGCAATCATTCGTGCACGTCGCCAAGACGTCTAAAATGGCTTGTTGCTCCTTTGAGAACGTCGAGTCCAGGAGCCCGTAACACGTGCTATCTCCGTACTCTCCCGTGCTTAGCTGATTCCATTATTTCACCGCCTTTGTGGACGTATCAAACGACGTCATTGCAACGTCCGCCTTGCCAACGGACCCCTTAGTATTGTAGCAATGCACGTAAATTACTTCTAAGAGATGATGCTTGAGCTCGTTCAAGTCCTGCAGCGGACTCACGCATAAGCACGTGAAACTCGATTTGCCCTGGAAACTTCGCAATTTGCTCACAACACGCACCTAGATGCCTTCTCGAAGGTCGCTAGCGTATTTGTCAGCATTGACAAAGTACTGGCAATCAAAAGATCCCAAGCCGTGGTCTAATTGGAAACGCACACTTGTGGATTGTGGCATTGAGCCAGTTAATAAACCCACGAGCCGCACGGTGGACAGTTCCTGACCGTCTAGGCGAAGCGCGTCGTCGTCACTCGCATGAAGCGACTGTAGCTGCATGATTGTGGCAGGGAAATACTCTGGTCACCACTACTGCGCTTAGTAGGTGTTTTTTCTGGTATCCAGACGGCTGACTAGACATAAAGCCGCCCCCGTTGTCATACGCCTCATAGCCGCCGCCATAATTCATGATGTCGATCCAGAAATGGCGCCAATTATTTTCATTTTAATAATATATATATTCTGTTTGGCCGGTGTTAATCAAATTCGTTAAGTACACTTTATGTGCCTAACGGGTGATCAATTACTTCATGTGACGTTCTTAAACCTTCCAATTGGGTGTGGTGCACAAAGTGACCCACCCTTGTGTATGTGCATAGGATGACGGCTAGCGTCATCCACGATCCGTACTTTTTAAAGGAATACACTCGCAATGTAGAGGTGAAATTTTTCTTAACAACTATTTTATTAATTTTATTATTATAAATAAATTTTGTTTTAATGGGTAATTTATTTGCTCCAGCTTTAAAAAACCTTTTTGCATATTCAAGTGAAACATCTACAGAGGTGGCATCTATTGATTTGCTGTATTACGCTCGATTGAAAATAAATCAGTCTTTAATATACTTCCTAGCTAACAAGTGCGCACGCGAAGCCGGATTACCGCTTCCGTGACGACACTTCTTTAAGGTTATAAGTCCGTTGGGTGAGGTCGCTTAGTCACCCAGAAACTACCTCCTGTGCTTGGAGGTGTGTGCTTAAATAGAGCGTGGCTGCTACAGTAGCGCCCGCCTACACTTGGTATGTAATGGGCCACATTTCAGGATTAACACAAAACAAAGAAACAAATACATTTGTAGGCAGGTGATGTGTCCGAATTGTGGGCTCAGCGTAACAATTATTTATTGGTTCATTATTTGGGGTCTTAAGACCCGATACATGTCAATGATAAATACCCGAGTGTTAGTGGTTCCCCGAAAAAGCGGGAACACGGTTGTACTTAGTCCGATTAAAAAATTCATAAAGAATGAATTAGCTTCCATTTTTACTTGATACCTGACAATTAGGCTAAAATCTTCCTCAAGCCTTTCGTGTAAGCTAGTGATGGGGCCTTCTAGTCCCGTTACAACTGGCAGCACTTAGTAGTCCTTCCCGCGCCCGAGTTTGGGATGAGCGAATCATCGTAATACGACGCTCCAGATTTGCTTCTGGAGCACGCGACCTTCCTTAATATCACCGGTGTTGAGTGGCGTGCCCTCAGTCGCCTCGTGGCGATATCAAGAAAGGCGTTTGTTGCGTCGTTGATGAAATCAGCGACCCCTGACGCACAACTTCTCGCCATACATGAGTGTATGGCTCGCGAGCTCACCGAAAGTAATCGGCGAGGTTTGACTCCCTCGCGATCGTCACGGAACGATTCCGTAAAAATGGAAACCTCGTTCTACTCAAAAGAAGTTTTGGATCGATTTTCGCTGAATCGCTGGTTCTGAGAAGTCGACATCGCCATCGCATCGAGGCTCCTCGAGACGCCTCAGTCGAAAGTCTAAAACCTCCTCTATCGTCTCCCCGGGAAAGCCAAGGAATGGACCAAGGACCCATTTCTTCTCCTGGATGTCATCCAAGATGACCTTTCGTCTTGCCTTCGAGCCACCGCAGCAGGACAAAATGTTGCGCTTAAGTTTCTGTCTATGCGACAGGATAAAATGGCGATGCGACTACGTCCGATGGCTTGCCATTGCTGGTGAAGTAAGGCTTCTTTCTCTTGGACCCCGTCATGCTCGTGTTGAATGAACTCGGCTATGGCCTAAGAGAAAATAGCCTTGCTACACACAATGGAGACGTATACACAGGCGAACGTCTTTATGGGCGGTATGCGTGAGAGACACACCCGCTTTTCGCTTGAGCGTGCGGAGCCTGCCATACTAGAGGAGGTCTTTGCTTATGCCCTCCGCGATAAGTTTAGGCTCACCATGGCTTATACCAAGAGTTCAGCTTTCACCGTCGCCCGGCTGAGTGCTGGTGCCAGCGCCAATGCCGGATCATATAGGGGACGCTCATCATAAGGACGCTGCTCTAGCCCTACGTTAAACAACCGACGAGACCAGTAGGGCGCCCTGCATCTTCCGGTTCCCCCGGTGACAGCCCGACCATCCATCCCCAATGTGCTGTTTGCACGATTTAATGCCACCCGGCAACTGGTGATTTACGTCTGCTTATTGTTAACTTACATGCCGCAGGTATCCTGCGACCTCTACGAGCGCTCCTGGACTCACGAATATTTTTTGTCGTGAGACCTGTTTATCGATGCTGCCTCGCAGCGCTACGATCCGCGAGGAGCCTCTTCAAGTCATTGTCAAGTTGGCAGACGTGAAATCACATTGTGTACCGCGTTGCGAAGTGTCATTGCCGTATACATTTGATGGTTATCGCAGTGGTGATATATATTGGTTATCGCGATGAAGTGTGCAATCGATTGCATCCTGGGCATGCCATGGTTGGCACGTTTTTAGCCCTAGATCGACTAATTCGGCAGATCAGAGAGACGTCGACGCAAGTTCGACGTCAGTGAAATGTTCACCCATCTCATTACCCCAAAATGACTGTCTCAACGTGCAGTCATAGATCGTGAATCCACGACACCTACGATGCATAGAGCGAACGATGGCTCTCTCTGTATTGCTTGTTCTGTTCTTCTGGACAGACTTCTCGCTTCGCTGCGAGAACAACGATGCCGATGAGCAGGAAAATGATGTCGAGCAAGGGTTTCCGAGCATCAACAACGCGGTTAAATAGAAGTTTCCACACGTGCATGCAGTGGTTGAACCGGGTTTTATATCTGCACCCCTCGCGGTTGAGCAGGGTCTCTCACAAGGGTTAATATGTGGTCGAGCAGGGGCATCCACACAAGTATGACGCAGACGGACAAGAACCCCACGGGAGAACATGATCGTCAAACAAGGGGTCCCATCATCACGCTACAGGTCAAACTAAAGGTTCCCAATGGGCTTTTTGTGATCGAGCAGGGGCTCCAACATGAATACGACGTGGAAGGACTGGAGTCCGTACGCGAGTTATAATGGTCGGGTCCAAGGTTCCCACATGGGCAATTTGTAGTCGACCGGGATTACGGCGGCCGAGCAGGAGCTCCCGCATCAAGTGTCGAAAGTCGAGAATAGATTTCTCCCGTCATGTGTTTGCCGCATCATCGATAAAAACATCCAGTGCCTAGAGGGCGGGGGTGAGAGTTCATAAGCTTAATGCGGTTTGCCAGCATCCAGTATCAATTCGAAGCATGACGGGGACACCAAGATCGAGATTACAGCGTTGAAATATGTTCACGCTATCGTTTACGTGAAAGAGATTCTTAAAGGCGCCAATACATTGGAGTCGCGAGTCCACCTCGTGACGCGTACTCAATTCAACGCCTTTCAGGACTCTCGTGGAAGCATTTCCTACGTGATCTTAAAAGAGGCCGAGGAACAGGTATGTTTGATCACCAACGAGGTGGTTACCACGACAAACGAAGAGCAAATGACGCGACCTCAAAGCGCTGAACCAAAATCAGCGCGTGAAGAACGATTGCGTCAAGGTCATGGGAGGCGCCGCGAGAGTATGGTAACTCTGTCTAGGACATTGCTCGTGAGTATGCAGATGTTATTTCGGACACGATTCTAGCCGAACTTCCTGCTGATCGTGGTGTTCGCACGATATTGATCTCGTGGCAGGTAAGGAAGTATTGCGTAACCACGGCAGTGGCCGTTGCCTCGAACAGTTCGTCAATAGCCTCAAGTCGAGGCTATTGACGAACTGTTAGAAGGCCGACGCAAGGCGGGTCATGTGCACGAAAGAACTTGGCCACATTCCAGTCCAACCTTCTGCATTAAATAGCCACGAGAGGCTGGTGTATAGTGCATGCCTTAAATCGGCTAAATGATGCCAATACTCTTGCGCAGACGCCTATTCTCAGGAAGGACATGGTGTTAAACTCCATGTCATGTAGCGTCGTCTTCAAAGCCATCCATATAACTGATGGCTTCTACCAGATCCTGATGCGACAGAGCGACATACCACTCACAGCGGTGGGTACCCCGAGCGGCATGTTATGGGAATGGCTAGTGAAGCCACAAGGGTTGAAGAATGCACCGGCCAATTAATCGCATGGGGTCTAATGTGTTGAGACCCTCCAGGACTTGGCTCCTAGTTACTTAGATTACATCTTTGTCCATTTTCGCGCTGATAACAACCTTAGCGATATCCAAGTTCACTTTCGACACTTGAAACAGGTGTTTCAAGTCATGCGAGACAACAAATTATATTCGAATCATAAGAGAAGTGTATTTTGTTCGTCGGAAATTTCGGTGCTAGGTTACTATGTGAGTAAGTCGGGTTATAGGTGATCCAGAGAAGGTGTCGTCAACCTGTTCTTGGCCCACGCTCAAGAACCGTATGGAGTTGCATCAGTGGCTCGATCTGCCAATTACTTGCAAAGTAAATGAAGAATCATGCCGGTTCTACACAGCCTTTGTCGTCACTTTTGAAAAAGACGCCACGTGATTGTGGCGTCCCGAGCATCAAACGGTCTTCGACGCAGTGAAGAAGAGCCTGACTTCAGCGCTAGTGTTGGTCCTTCCTGACGACTCCAAGCCATTCCACGTGGTATGCGATGCAAGTGACTTCGCAATCGGTGGTCCTCATGCAATTTGATGGTGAGGGTCGTGAACGATTCGTGAGTTATCAGTCACGACAGATGAAAACAGCAGAGAAGAACTATCCGGTCCATGATAAGGAGTAGTAAGCAATGCGGTACGCATTCATCAAGTTCCGTGTGCTTCTGCATGGGAAACGGACACGTACATTGCTTTGTATTCCGATCATGCATCGCTGCACACAGCGATGAAGACCCTGCACTTGTCGGAATTGATGGCTCGGTGGCTGTCCTTCTTTTCCGAGTACAACTTCATCGTGCATTACAAACCGGGTAAGACCAATAAACTTACTGATGCTCTGTCACGACGTCCCGACGACGAACTTCAGACCGCGCTGAGTCGCCAGGCGACTGACGACGATGACGAGGATGATCGATATGTATCGCTGATTTTAAGTCGGATTACACCCGAGCAGTGCTTATTTGACGAAATAGTCGCTGCAACGGGCTCTCAGTGATGTTGCACTAAGAGCTCGGTCACGAACGAAGCGTGGTCAAATTCAGCGATACACTATAGACGGTAATCTATTCTGTACATCATCGACCACCTCGATGTTCCTCGTACGGTCATCGACAACGACTCGGATTGGCGTGATCGGATCCTTCACGAGTATCACGATGCCCCATTTGATGGCCAATAAGGCCGCGATAAGACCTTCGCGGTAGTGTCTCGCGACTTCATCTGGCCCCACATGTACATGTAGGGACGCAACAAAATTCGTACATGCGCAATCTGCCAACGGGTAAAGCCATCTCCATCGTCGCAGGCTCCCCTGCAACCGTCGCCGATAGCACCTGAATCTTGGCGTTTAGTTTTAATGGAATTTATCTTCAGACTCGCACCCGATAGTCAAGATCGAACGGGTGTCTGTTTTTTGTCAACAGATTCGGCAAAATGACACACCTAATTTATTTTCACGCTATGAATACCGCGGCAGCGACCGCAATGCACTTCATTGACGCTGTGTTTAGCCATCACGGCTTGCCGGGTAATGTTGTTTCGGACCGTGTCCCAGATTTAAATTCGCATTTTGGATGTAACAGTTCGAGCTTCTCGGGACGAAGCTGCAGATGTTAAACGCGGCCCATGCGAAAACGAATGGGCAATTCAAGCGCGTGAGTAGAGTCCTCCGAGATATTCTTCGGAGTAATGCTACTTAACTTTACGAGCTGAAGTGCATTTTTACCAATTGCTAAGTTCGCATCCAACAATGATGTACACGCGTCCACAGGGTTGACGCCATTTCGTGCGAATTCGGCTCGAGCTCCTACCCTTCTTGGCGCCTCGAGGCTCTACTCTGGGTGGAGGTCAAGGTGAGTAAAACAGCGATCAAGTGCAGCCCATGGTATTTCGAGCGCGAATGTAGTCATTCGATCCAAGGCGAAGTCTGCTGTTTTGACGCCATGTAGCGTAATGTCCCCTTTATCTCGATGAACTGCGAAGACAATTATTTCCCGTCTTCGGGTACGCGATTACCTACTGCCAACTACGCGCCAATCAAGTCGGCGCGACCACTTGATGAAATGGCTGTGTCGGAGTAAATTCTTCAACGTCAAGCCATCAATCGGTTTGTACGTGATGCACTTAAGTCTACAATGGATAAACAGAAAGGGAATGCAGATAAACATGGTAGAAAAACATGAGTAAGTTCCAGAACGTGATTGTGTATTATTGTCTACAAAAGGCCTAAGGGATTCAACAATTACCAACCTAGGCGCGAATAAACTCGCGCCACGTTTTATCGGACCATCACGGTTTTTTTGAGGCGATCGGCGACGTCTACACGCTAGATATCCCTTCATCGTTGCGACTTCACTCGACAATATACGTCGGGCGGCTAAAGAAATTATCGCCCAGCTAAGCTTATTGGGTTGATTTCGATATCGGAGTCAAAGGCTCGTAGATTGACGTCCCTTTCTACCTTGCCTGACGCGCGAATGAAATGAGAAGCGGCTGCGTTCCTGTCTGTGCATGACCGAGAACTGGCGTTTCAGGTTCCCCGCGTTCGATCAACTCACGGTTTGACTGCCGGATCTCACTAGCAGTTCTTACTGCAGTACGCTTGTGAGCAGTCTCAGCTTCTAGCAGAGCGTCGGCAGCCTTGTTCTCCTTGTTCAGCCTCATCAGCACCCACGCCAGCGTTACCATCGCGAGGGACCACCACCGCTTGTGGTCAGGTTCGCTGCATCGTGGATAGTATTGTAGGTCACGAGGACCCTCTCCCCGAAGCAGCTACGTCGGCTCACGAGACGTGCGCGGTTCCACCGCGCGCAAGTATCATAAATACTGGCTTGGGTTTCTACCCGAGCAGAATAAGTGGGAACCGCATTCGTCGCTTCTTCGCGAAGTTCCGGACGCTGTTCGGGCATATGAGTTAATGAAGTTGGACCACCCCAATGCGACAGCAGACGCGAATGTTCTCGTAGTTAAGAAGACAGTAAGGCGATTCAAGACATCGAGAACAGGAACTGTGTCGTGATTCACGGCGTTGATGATAATTTTCTTTGCGAGACCGAGAACGTCGTGATGAATGTGTATCACCACGACTACGAGAACGGGCCTCGACGAGTAGCGCAGAGCAGGATGGGCAGGCTAATGTGTCGCCGCCCTGCGCTGAGCATTCAGCGGATATTTACTCCGCTGTCGAGAGTGGTGACGCCAGCGAGGCGCACCACAAAAAACTGCAGTCCACCGTTCATACAGACTGTGCTCGTGCTTCCTGATCCAGGCATAACGCAGCGAGGTGTATGTGCCATTTATCGCAAGGTGGACGTCGCAAGAGTAACATCCCTTGTTGACATGGACATAGCAGACTCAGTCCTCATTCCAAGCGTTCTCGCATACTTTTCGCGTACAGCATCACTTGAGTGATCAGCGCGATGGTTCGTCCTCTCGATTTGCAAGTCATTGTAGAAGCATCCTCGAGCATTCGATTCAAATGCCGGATAAATGCGCAACAGAAACTTTGAAAAGTGTCGTATGCATCAATCTTAAGACTCTTTCCACGGAAAGCCCCGGAAAACGCCAAAAATAGTCCGGCATCGTTGTAAGCGAGTCCAGAGTTTGAGCTCCGGACAAGTCGAACAGCTTCCAAATGATGAGTTGTTGGCTAATCACGTGGATGATTGCTCTTCCGCTTATGGTTCTCTGGAGTGATGTTGTACTGTGGGTCGTGCTATGACATCGTGGCTTCGGTCGTAACTTTAGAGTTATGACACTTGAGCACTTGCGATTAATGAGGTCTTTTTTAGAAGGGTGTGATGTAATGTGCCACTTTACAGGATTATTACAAATTAAAATAAACAATTCTATTGGCAGACAGGTGCTGTGCCCGAATAGCGGGCACAGCACTACCTGAGAACAAGTGATTCCCGAAAAAACGGGAACACGGTCTTGCTTAGTACGATTAAAACAATTCGTAATGATTTAATTAATTTCCAATTTTACTTAGTACCAATCACTTAGGCTGAAAGCTTTCTCAAGCGTTTCGTGAAAGCTGTAAGGACGTTTACCTCCGTTTCATAGTAGCTTTAGTATTCTTTCCAACGATCCGTTTCTCTGAGCGTGCCGAGAAAATGAGCCTTAATATCATTTCTTACACCTCTCCGGACATAAATGGGAGGTGGCAGAGCACTTGGTGCTGGGGCTTGACAAGCAAGCCCAGGCCAGACTCATAAGAATTCCTTTTGAGCAATATGTTAATTAGTTGGAGCAGCTTGAGATATTTGTGCTCGGACAGCGAAGGTCCGCGTCCGAGGCACACAGCCAATCCGCGATGGAGTCCAACACTAAGACTCAGGATAGGCTTGGGCGCGAGCAGGCTCAGAGCGAGGCTCTCAATAGGACAAATACAATGCTTCCCGCCTGGCCGCATCAGCCGAGGCCCACTCAGGTGTCGAGGACGACACCCGGATGGTGTCATACGCCATGTTTTGTTTGCTCAATAAGGCCTCGAAGTGGCTTACTCGGCACTTATGACGAACGGTTAGATGTTCCGCACATAGGCGATCTTTTAGACAAAGATTCGTGCCATGTATCAGCCGCTGAACAACTGAGTAATGCTTCAGACGCGCATTTTGGAGAGCGACAAACGAAGCGATCCCTGCACGAAGATGTGCAGGATGGTGTGCTTGCCGTCGGCGTGCATTAGTGTGGGTACGATATTGGAACATGAAGGTGCCCACATTCATGAACGGACTGCGGCACGGCCCATCCCGATACGCCCTATTTAGAGAGGTGCCATTGACGATGGAAGAGGCAATTAAACTTGCCTTAGCTGAGGAGAAATTCTATAACAGTGCCTCGGCAACAACTTGGTACAAGCTGGCGGCCGATAGGTTAGATGCCACTCCTATGTAGTTGGACAATGCAGACGTATTCTGCTATAAGTGCGGCAACCGCGGCCAAGTGATGGCTCGCTAATATGTTAGAGTTTTTGCCGGTGCTAAAGCTGCCCAGCAAGAGGACCCCCTTCTCGAAAGGTGACGGCAAGAACCAGTGTGCAAGACGCGTGAGCTCTGCATCGACCACAGAGGGTTTAGGAAATGCAAGAACGCAGTAGAAGCGGGATGCTCCGCTGAAGCGGACTCTAAAACTACCCCTAAGTTCAGAGTTATCAAACAAATGGGTAGCATAGTCCCTGAGGTGACGAAATTTCGGTCCTCGACCCTGCTGGTCTATAGCGCTCGAATACGAGGCTACAACCATATGATGACCTCGTGGATTCGGATGCATAGCAGACTTTTGTAAAACTCGCAGCTTTAAAGGGGAATTCGGCAATTTTTTATTCCCTGTCGAAGCTCGTGTTGACTAAAAAACGAGTACTTGACAAAAAAGGACGATCAAAGGCACGTCAAAACATGTAATCTTTGAATTAGTTACAGGAAAGTGACAAAACTTCGAACGAGTGTTCGAGCCCGCCGACGACAAAGTGGTAGAGGCAACCCTAGTTGCGATGCCTCAGCACATCTAAAAATCTGCCAAGGAGATAGTAAAATCCAGGAGATGTCGTGGAATCTGTTCCTTGCCGAACTTAACAAAAAAAGATCCACAAGTAGTCGCACCAGTTCCGGACGAGAACTTGATGGACTTCTTGTCGTCGCCCACAGTAGGTGGGAGCGTCTTGAAGACAGACAAAAGGCTCGCTGCTCGGGGCTGGGATGCCTTAGAAGACAGCCCTTTTTAAGAAATTCTGTGAAAACATCGTGATAAGTTCCCAGAAGAAGTGTCGAGCTGCCTGCAGGTGGGTGGCGCGTGGTTCACGATTTCAATAAGATGCACGCGGCCATCATTTCGGCACAAATGTCAATCCCGCTGAAACATGTCATATTAAACTCCGTGGGAAAGTCAACTATCTTTTCCGCGTTAGATTTATAGGACGGCTACAATCAGGTACTCATGAAAAAATCCGATGTCGCCAAAACGGCAAAACCACAATCAGGTACTCATAAAAAAGTCCGATGTTGCCAAAACGGCAAAACCGGCTCACCGTCCTACTTTTTACCTGTTGGCGATCTTACGAAATGTAACATTCATTCTTTCAGCGGAGTAATAACAGGCTGTTATGGCGCCTACATGAGCACCGCACAATTGTGTCTTATGATATTTGACGGCGTTGATTCAACTCAAATCAACCAATCAATACAGCTAATGTCAATATTACTAAATTCAGTAATACTGGAACTATTAAGTCAAAATTAATAAAGATGATAATTTTGTACTTCTTTATTATTTTTCCTCTCATAGAACATAATATTTAATATTACTCTTCCATGGAAATAATATTTATGTAACGAGAAACTCCGTTACACCATCCCTACCTTAACCAACAGTCACAATTGTCAATGCTGTGGAGTGACATAGAAATACTATTATGTTTTTCCCTGTAAATTATTTTTGCATTATTGTTGTTTTATTTGATACTCCAATTTAGGGCATTATTAATTTGTTTAAATCAATTCGTTTGCACATGGTATCAACACCCGTGCGCGTTGCCTGTGAGGCAGCAAAGCTGGCAGCTGCACGACTTAATGCAGCTGTTAGTGATACAAATGTTTCAGTAGATGCTAATGCGTCTACTGCGGAAAAAGTCACCTCCAATTCCAAATAGAGGTGACTGGTATGTAAAAAGGCACAGGCACCTGCGTACGAAGAGGTACGAGTGACGGCTGACGACACTATTTCCTAGGATAGAGTAGAAAAGCTGGTATAATTTTGTGAACCTGAGTGGGCAGAAGGCTAACGGGGCGTGAGAAGCCGTTAGGCACGCAAGTAAGCAAGGTTGGTAAACACAAGATCATAATTCTTTTACCATAGTACTAACACTTCAACATGGTACAAGCTATTGCTATACTTATGCAAGCAACTAGCGAATACTTAGAATTGGGCAAATTCTTCACGTTTTATGGGAGTGACCATTCATTAACAGCAATTACCTTGTCTGGTACTGCTCGTACACCATGTGTACTAACGATGCAGCCCAGCACAGGTATCTAAGGAACCCCCAATGACGCACTTTCAAAGTTGACCTTCAATTGGGCGTCACCCACAGCTTACAACACAGCCGATAAATGACGATTGTGCGAATATAATCACCCAGCCCATCCTCGACCCTACTATGTACGAATACATCGTTCAAATTATTGGCGCGCGTAGGCACGGTGCTGACGCATCACGTAAGCCACCACTCGGTTAAATGTCGCCGATGAGTTTCTTAGCCTTATGCATCACAAGCCACTATCAAAGCATACCGCTTGAGGTGATTACTGCCGTTTTGGCGACATCGGACTTTTTCATGAGTACCTGATTGTAGCCGTCCTATAAATCTAACGCGGAAAAGATAGTTGACTTTCCCACGGAGTTTAATATGACATGTTTCAGCGTGATTGACATTTGTGCCGAAATGATGGCCGCGTGCATCTTATTGAAAGCGTGAACCACGCGCCACCCACCTGCGGCTTTACGCACACAGAAGGTCGGGCTATTTCTTTTTGAAAACAATTGCATCAGGGCTGCAGTTGGCAACGTGCACTTACGCACATGTCCCGCCTTGACTCACTTGTCTAATTTCGCATCGATATACTCGACTTCTTGTTTCGGCAATGGCCATTGCTGGTAACACAATATTTGGTGCCAGGTCTCAAAACATTTCGTGCCCGATGCCACTATCTGCCGGTATGCAGCTCGACACTACTTTTGGGAACTTATCACGATATTTCCAAAGAATTTCTAAAAAAAAGGGCTGTCTTCTAAGGCATCCCAGCCCCGAGCAGCGAGCCTTTGGTCTGTCTTCAAGACGCTCTCACCTACTGTGGGCGACGACAAGAAGTCCACTAAGTTCTCGTCCGGAACTGGTGCGACTACTTGTGGATATTTTTTTGTTAAGTTCGGCAAGGAACAGATTCCACGACATCTCCTGGATTTTTACTATCTCCTTAGCAGATTTTAAGATGTGCTGGAGCATCGCAACTAGGGATGCCTCTACCACTTTGTCGTCGGCGGGCTTGAACACTCGTTCGAAGTTTTGTCACTTTCCTGTAACTAATTCAAAGATTACTTGTTTTGACGTGCCTTTGATCGTCCTCTTTTGTCTAGTACTCGTTTTTCAGTCAATACGACCTTCGACTGGGAATGAAACATTGCCAAATTCTCCTTTAAAANGCACTAACGAAACATGACGAGGCTGATGCACTAGGTACCCAGTTGCAGGAAAATCAATATGAGAAAATTTGTGGTTTAAAAGAGGATTATGGCGTCTTCTCCAATCTTATTCCGGAACATATAGAGGCTGTGACTCTCGTCGCCAACGTATCTAGAAAAGGAAGTTTCATAAGCAGGTTACGCAGTACAACCGCAAGATAGAATGCGATATTGGATTCCAAGCATCTTTAGTAAGAAGGTATTTTTTGCGATAATATGAAACGTTTAAGGTGTGATGCATTAATTGCTGATTATTTTTGTTTCAATATTATACCGGCTAAGTTCTTGCTCCACTATAGAAGTGAGGAGCAGATGAGCTATTTTCTACCTGATTTGGCCAACGGCATAGAATTACATTGCTGTAATCTTACAGGCTCTTCATCGGGCTCAGATGCTGATTATATGCGCTACACTGGCGTTGTATGTGTAACAGGGTGTGCCACTAATATTGTTACCAAATATTATGTCTTATGACAGGGAATAATAAAGCAGTATGAATTTATACCAAATTCTGTAATATTGACGCAACAGGAAATAATTCTGTTGATTGGTTGATTTTACTTTGAAGTAAGTGCCAATCGTCGATTATGCGGTGCGCAAGTAGGCGCCACACATCGTTTGTTATCAATATAATAAAGCCTGCAGTAAATAGAAGATCGTTGCGTAGGAACTTAATCTATCCATACAGTTTTACATTTTCCCTATTCTAAAGCCTTAGATTTTACCTTTGGTAGCTAATCCAACTTAGCTACCTAGAACATTCCTCTGCACGTTGTGAACAGAAGAAGTCGAGACACCTCACCTTCAGTGTAATCAGTGTAGACGACAAGAAGTCCACCAAGTTCTCGTCCGGAACTGGTGCGACTACTTGTGGATATTTTTTTGTTAAGTTCGGCAAGGAACAGATTCCACGACATCTCCTGGATTTTACTATCTCCTTGGCAGATTTTAAGATGTGCTGAGGCATCGCAACTAGGGATGCCTCTACCACTTCGTCGTCAGCGGGCTTGAACACTCGTTCGAAGTTTTGTCACTTTCCTGTAACTAATTCAAAGATTACTTGTTTTGACGTGCCTTTGATCGTCCTTTTTTGTCTAGTACTCGTTTTTCAGTCAACACGACCTTCGAAAGAATGAAACATTCCCAAATTCTCCTTTAAAACCGTGAGTTTTACAAAAGTCTGCTATGCATCCGAATCCACGAGGTCATCATATGGTCGTAGCCTCGTATTCGAGCGCTATAGACCAGCAGGGTTGAGGACCGAAATTTCGTCACCTCAGGGACTATGCTACCCATTTGTTTGATAACTCTGAACTTAGGGGTAGTTTTAGAGTCCGCTTCAGTAGGGCATCCCGCTTCTACTGCGTTCTTGCATTTCCCAAACCCTCTGTGGTCAATGCAGACTCACGCGTCTTGCACACTGGTTCTTGCCGATCACCTTTCGAGTAGGAAGTCCTCTTGCTGGGTAGCTTTAGCACCAGCAAATCCTCTGGCATAGCAGCGAGCCATCACTTGGATCGATTTGCCGCACTTATAGCAGACTACGTCTGCATTGTCCAACTACATAGGAGTGGCATCCAACCTATCGGCCGACAGCTTGTACCAAGTTGTTGCCGAGGCACTGTTATAGAATTTCTCCTCAGCCAAGGCAAGTTTAATTGCCTCTTCCATCGTCGATCACCTCTCGTAAATAGGGCGGGTCGGGATGGGCCGTGCCGCAGTCCGTTCATGAATGTGGGCACCTTCATGTGTTCCAATATCGTACCCACACTAATGCACGCCGACAGCAAGCGCACCATCCTGCACATCTTCGTGCAGGGATCGCTTCGTCTGTCGCTCTCCAAAATGCGCGTCTGAAGCATTACTCTGTTGTTCGGCGGCTGATACATGGCACGAATCTTTGTCTAAAAGATCGCCTATGTGCGGAACATCTTACCGTTCGTCATAAGTGCCGAGTAAGCCACTTCGAGGCCTTATTGAGCAAACAAAACATGGCGTATGACACCATCCGGGTGTCGTCCTCGACACCTGAGTGGGCCTCGGCTGATGCGGCCAGGCGGGAAGCATTGCATTTGTCCTATTGAGAGCCTCGCTCTGAGCCTGCTCACGCCCAAGCCTATCCTGAGTCTTAGTGTCGGACTCCATCGCGGATTGGCTGTGTGCCTCGGACGCGGACCTTCGCTGTCCAAGCACAAATATCTCAAACTGCTCCAACTAATTTACATATTGCTCAAAAGGAATGCTTATGAGTCTGGCCTGGGCTTGCTTGTCAAGCCCCAGCACCAAGTGCTCTGCCACCTCCCATTTATGTCCGGAGAGGTGTAAGAAATGATATTAAGGCTCATTTTCTTGGCACGCTCAGAGAAACGGATCGTTGGAAAGAATACTAAAGCTACTATGAAACGGAGGTAAACGTCCTTACAGCTTTCACGAAACGCTTGAGAAAGCTTTCAGCCTAAGTGATTGGTATCAAGTAAAATTGGAAATTAATTAAATCATTACGAATTGTTTTAATCGTACTAAGTAAGACCGTGTTCCCGTTTTTTCGGGAACCACTTGTTCTCAGGTAGTGCTGTGCCCGCTATTCGGGCACAGCACCTGTCTGCCAATAGAATTGTTTATTTTAATTTGTAATAATCCTGTAAAGTGGCACATTACATCACGCCCTTCTAAAAAAGACCTCATTAACCGTAAGTGCTCAAGTGTCATAACTCTAAAGTTACGACCGAAGCCACGATGACATAGCACGACCCACAGTACAACATCACCCCAGAGAACCATAAGCGGGAGAGCAATCATCCACGTGATTAGCCAACAACTCATCATTTGGAAGCTGTTCGACTTGTCCGGAGCTCACACTCTGGACTCGCTTACAACGATGCAGGACTACTTTTGGCGTTTTCCGGGGCTTTCCGCGGAAAGAGTCTTAAGATTAATGCAAACGACACTTTTCAAAGTTTCTGTTGCGCATTTATCCGGCGTTTGAATCGAATGCTCGAGGATGCTTCTACAATGACTTGCAAATCGAGAGGACGAACTATCGCGCTGATCACTCAATTGATGCTGTACGCGAAAAAGTATGCGAGAACGCTTGGAATGAGGACTGAGTCTGCTATGTCCATGTCAACGAGGGATGTTACTCTTGCGACGTCCACCTTGCGATAAATGGCACATACACCTCGCTGCGTTATGCCTGGATCGGGAAGCACGAGCACAGTCTTTATGAACGGTGGACTGCAGTTTTTTGTGGTGCGCCTCGCTGGCGTCACCACTCTCGACAGCGGAGTAAATATCCGCTGAATGCTCAACGCAGGGCGGCGACACAACTGCCTGCCCATCCTGCTCTGCGCTACTCGTCGAGGTCCCGTTCTCGTAGTCGTGGTGATACACATTCATCACGACGTTCTCGGTCTCGCAAAGAAAATTATCATCAACGCCGTGAATCACGACACAGTTCCTGTTCTCGATGTCTTGAGTCGCCTTACTGTCTTCTTAACTACGAGAACGTTCGCGTCTGCTGTCGCATTGGGGTGGTCCAACTTCATTAACTCATATGCCCGAACAGCGTCCGGAACTTCGCGAAGAAGCGACGAATGCGGTTCCCACTTATTCTGCTCGGGTAGAAACCCAAGCCAGTATTTATGATACTTGCGCGCGGTGGAACCGCGCACGTCTCGTGAGCCGACGTAGCTGCTTCGGGGAGAGGGTCCTCGTGACCTACAATACTATCCACGATGCAGCGAACCTGACCACAAGCGGTGGTGGTCCCTCGCGATGGTAACGCTGGCGTCTTTGGTTGCCCAGGTGGGTGCTGATGAGGCTGAACAAGGAGAACAAGGCTGCCGACGCTCTGCTAGAAGCTGAGACTGCTCACAAGCGTACTGCAGTAAGAACTGCTAGTGAGATCCGGCAGTCAAACCGTGAGTTGATCGAACGCGGGGAACCTGAAACGCCAGTTCTCGGTCATGCACAGACAGGAACGCAGCCGCTTCTCATTTCATTCGCGCGTCAGGCAAGGTAGAAAGGGACGTCAATCTACGAGCCTTTGACTCCGATATCGGAATCAACCCGTGAAGCTTAGCTGGGCGATAATTTCTTTAGCCGCCCGACGTATATTGTCGAGTGAAGTCGCAACGATGAAGGGATATCTAGCGTGTAGACGTCGCCGATCGCCTCAAAAAAACCGTGATGGTCCGATAAAACGTGGCGCGAGTTTATTCGCGCCTAGGTTGGTAATTGTTGAATCCCTTAGGCCTTCTGTAGACAATAATACACAATCACGTTCTGGAACTTACTCATGTTTTTCTACCATGTTTATCTGCATTCCCTTTCTGTTTATCCACTGCAGACTTAAGTGCATCACGTACAAACCGATTGATGGCTTGACGTTGAAGAATTTACTCCGACACAGCCATTTCATCAAGTGGTCGCGCCGACTTAATTGGCGCGTAGTTGGCAGTAGGTAATCGCGTACCCGAAGACGGGTAATAAGTGTCTTCGCAGTTCATCGAGATAAAGGGGACATTACGCCACATGGCGTCAAAACAGCAGACTTCGCCTTGGATCGAATGACTACATTCGCGCTCGAAATACCATGGGCTGCACTTGATCGCTGTTTTACTCACCTTGACCCCCACCCAGAGTAGAGCCACGAGGCGCCAAGAAGGGTAGGAGCTCGAGGGTGTCGAGCCGAATTCACACGAAATGGCGTCAACCCTGTTGACGCGTGTACATCATTGTTGGATGCGAACTTAGCAATTGGTAAAAATGCACTTCAGCTCGTAAAGTTAAGTAGCATTACTCCAAAGAATATCTCGGAGGACTCTACTCACGCGCTTGACTTGCCCATTCGTTTTCGCATGGGCCGCGTTTAACATCTGCAGCTTCGTCCCGAGAAGCTCGAACTGTGACATCCAAAATGCGAATTTAAATCTGGGACACGGTCCGAAACAACATTACCCGGCAAGCCGTGATGGCTAAACACAGCGTCAATGAAGTGCATTGCGGTCGCTGCCGCGGTATTCATAGCGTGAAAATAAATTAGGTGTGTCATTTTGCCAAATCTGTTGACAAAAAACAGACACCCGTTCGATCTTGACTATCGGGCGCGAGTCTGAAGATAAATTCCATTAAAACTAAACGCCAAGATTCAGGTGCTATCGGCGACGGTTGCAGGGGAGCCTGCGACGATGGAGATGGCTTTACCCGTTGGCAGATTGCGCATGTACGAATTTTGTTGCGTCCCTACATGTACATGTGGGGCCAGATGAAGTCGCGAGACACTACCGCGAAGGTCTTATCGCGGCCTTATTGGCCATCAAATGGGGCATCGTGATACTCGTGAAGGATCCGATCACGCCAATCCGAGTCGTTGTCGATGACCGTACGAGGAACATCGAGGTGGTCGATGATGTACAGAATAGATTACCGTCTATAGTGTATCGCTGAATTTGACCACGCTTCGTTCGTGACCGAGCTCTTAGTGCAACATCACTGAGAGCCCGTTGCAGCGACTATTTCGTCAAATAAGCACTGCTCGGGTGTAATCCGACTTAAAATCAGCGATACATATCGATCATCCTCGTCATCGTCGTCAGTCACCTGGCGACTCAGCGCGGTCTGAAGTTCGTAGTCGGGACGTCGTGACAGAGCATCAGCAAGTTTATTGGTCTTACCCGGTTTGTAATGCACGATGAAGTTGTACTCGGAAAAGAAGGACAGCCACCGAGCCATCAATTCCGACAAGTGCAGAGTCTTCATCGCTGTGCGCAGCGATGCATGATCGGAATACAAAGCAATGTACGTGTCCGTTTCCCAAGCAGAAGCACACGGAACTTGATGAATGCGTACCGCATTGCTTACTACTCCTTATCATGGACCGGATAGTTCTTTTCTGCTGTTTTCATCTGTCGTGACTGATAACTCACGAATCGTTCACGACCCTCACCATCAAATTGCATGAGGACCACCAATTGCGAAGTCACTTGCATCGCATACCACGTGGAATGGCTTGGAGTCGTCAGGAAGGACCAACACTAGCGCTGAAGTCAGGCTCTTCTTCACTGCATCGAAGACCGTTTGATGCTCGGGACGCCACAACCACGTGGCGTCTTTTTCAGAAGTGACGACAAAGGCTGTGTAGAACCGGCATGATTCTTGATTTACTTAGCAAGTAATTGGCAGATCGAGCCACTGATGCAACTCCTTACGGTTCTTGAGCGTGGGCCAAGAACAGATTGACGACACCTTCTTTGGATCAGCTCCAACCCGACTTACTCACATAGTAACCTAGCACCGAAATTTCCGATGAACAAAAGACACTTTTCTTAAGATTCGAATATAATTTGTTGTCTCGCATGACTTGAAACACCTGTTTCAAGTGTCGAAAGTGAACTTGGATATCGCTGAGGTTGTTATCAGCGCGACAATGGACAAAGATGTAATCTAAGTAACTAGGAGCCAAGTCCTGGAGGGTCTCAACACATTAGACCCCATGCGATTAATTGGCCGGTGCATTCTTCAGCCCTTGTGGCTTCACTAGCCATTCCCATAACATGCCACTCGGGGTACCCACCGCTGTGAGTGGTATGTCGCTCTGTCGCATCAGGATCTGGTAGAAGCCATCAGTTATATGGATGGCTTTGAAGACGACGCTACATGACATGGAGTTTAACACCATGTCCTTCCTGAGAATAGGCGTCTGCGCAAGAGTATTGGCATCATTTAGCCGATTTAAGGCATGCACTATACACCAGCCTCTCGTGGCTATTTAATGCAGAAGGTTGGACTGGAATGTGGCAAAGTTCTTTCGTGCACATGACCCGCCTTGCGTCGGCCTTCTAACAGTTCTTCAATAGCCTCAACTTGAGGCTATTGACGAACTATTCGAGGCAACGGCCACTGCCGTGGTTACGCAATACTTCTAACCTGCCACGAGATCAATATCGTGCGAACACCACGATCAGCAGGAAGTTCGGCTAGAATCGTGTCCGAAATAACATCTGCATACTCACGAGCAATGTCCTAGACAGAGTTACCATACTCTCGCGGCGCCTCCCATGACTTTGACGCAATCGTTCTTCACGCGCTGATTTTGGTTCAGCGCTTCGAGGTCGCGTCATTTGCTCTTCGTTTGTCGTGGTAACCACCTCGTTGGTGATCAAACATACCTGTTCCTCGGCCTCTTTTTAGATCACGTAGGAAATGCTTCCACGAGAGTCCTGAAAGGCGTTGAATTGAGGGCGCGTCACGAGGTGGACTCGCGACTCCAATGTATTGGCGCCTTTATGAATCCCTTTCACGTAAACGATAGCGTGAACACATTTCAACGCTGTAATCTCGATCTTGGTGTCCCCGTCATGCTTCGAATTGATACTGGATGCTGGCAAACCGCATTAAGCTTATGAACTCTCACCCCCGCCCTCTAGGCACTGGATGTTTTTATCGATGATGCGGCAAACACATGACGGGAGAAATCTATTCTCGACTTTCGACACTTGATGCGGGAGCTCCTGCTCGGCCGCCGTAATCCCGGTCGACTACAAATTGCCCATGTGGGAACCTTGGACCCGACCATTGTAACTCGCGTACGGACTCCAGTCCTTCCACGTCGTATTCATGTTGGAGCCCCTGCTCGATCACAAAAAGCCCATTGGGAACCTTTAGTTTGACCTGTAGCGTGATGATGGGACCCCCTGTTCGACGATCATGTTCTCCCGTGGGGTTCTTGTCCGTCTGCGTCATACTTGTGTGGATGCCCCTGCTCGACCACATATTAACCCTTGTGAGAGACCCTGCTCAACCGCGAGGGGTGCAGATATAAAACCCGGTTCAACCACTGCATGCACGTGTGGAAACTTCTATTTAACCGCGTTGTTGATGCGCGGAAACCCTTGCTCGACATCATTTTCCTGCTCATCCGCATCGTTGTTCTCGCAGCGAAGCGAGAAGTCTGTCCAGAAGAACAGAACAAGCAGTACAGAGAGAGCCATCGTTCGCTCTATGCATCGTAGGTGTCGTGGATTCACGATCTATGACTGCACGTTGAGACAGTCATTTTGGGGTAATGAGATGGGTGAACATTTCACTGACGTCGAACTTGCGTCGACGTCTCTCTGATCTGCCGAATTAGTCGATCTAGGGCTAAAAACGTGCCAACCATGGCATGCCCAGGATGCAATCGATTGCACACTTCATCGCGATAACCAATATATTATCACCACTGCGATAACCATCAAATGTATACGGCAATGACACTTCGCAACGCGGTACACAATGTGATTTCACGTCTGCCAACTTGACAATGACTTGAAGAGGCTCCTCGCGGATCGTAGCGCTGCGAGGCAGCATCGATAAACAGGTCTCACGACAAAAAATATTCGTGAGTCCAGGAGCGCTCGTAGAGGTCGCAGGATACCTGCGACATGTAAGTTAACAATAAGCAGACGTAAATCACCAGTTGCCGGGTGGCATTAAATCGTGCAAACAGCACATTGGGGATGGAAGGTCGGGCTGTCACCGGGGGAACCGAAAGATGCAGGGCGCCCTACTGGTCTCGTCGGTTGTTTAACGTAGGGCTAGAGCAGCGTCCTTATGATGAGCGTCCCCTATATGATCCGGCATTGGCGCTGGCACCCGGCACTCAGCCGGGCGACGGTGAAAGCTGAACTCTTGGTATAAGCCATGGTGAGCCTAAACTTATCGCGGAGGGCATAAGCAAAGGCCTCCTCTAGTATGGCAGGCTCCGCACGCTCAAGCGAAAAGCGGGTATGTCTCTCACGCATACCGCCCATAAAGACGTTCGCCTGTGTATACGTCTCCATTGTGTGTAGCAAGGCTATTTTCTCTTAGGCCATAGCCGAGTTCATTCAACACGAGCATGACGGGGTCCAAGAGAAAGAAGCCTTACTTCACCAGCAATGGCAAGCCATCGGACGTAGTCGCATCGCCATTTTATCCTGTCGCATAGACAGAAACTTAAGCGCAACATTTTGTCCTGCTGCGGTGGCTCGAAGGCAAGACGAAAGGTCATCTTGGATGACATCCAGGAGAAGAAATGGGTCCTTGGTCCATTCCTTGGCTTTCCCGGGGAGACGATAGAGGAGGTTTTAGACTTTCGACTGAGGCGTCTCGAGGAGCCTCGATGCGATGGCGATGTCGACTTCTCAGAACCATCGATTCAGCGAAAATCGATCCAAAACTTCTTTTGAGTAGAACGAGGTTTCCATTTTTACGGAATCGTTCCGTGACGATCGCGAGGGAGTCAAACCTCGCCGATTACTTTCGGTGAGCTCGCGAGCCATACACTCATGTATGGCGAGAAGTTGTGCGTCAGGGGTCGCTGATTTCATCAACGACGCAACAAACGCCTTTCTTGATATCGCCACGAGGCGACTGAGGGCACCCCACTCAACACCGGTGATATTAAGGAAGGTCGCGTGCTCCAGAAGCAAATCTGGAGCGTCGTATTACGATGATTCGCTTATCCCAAACTCGGGCACGGGAAGGACTACTAAGTGCTGCCAGTTGTAACGGGACTAGAAGGCCCCATCACTAGCTTACACGAAACGCTTGAGGAAGCTTTTAGCCTAAGTGTCAGGTATCAAGTAAAACTGGAAGCTAATTCATTCGTTATGAATTTTTTTAATCGGACTAAGTACAACCGTGTTCCCGCCTTTTCGGGGAACCACTAACACTCGGGTAATTTATCATTGGCATGTATTGGGTCTTAAGACCCCAAATAATGAACCAATAAATAATTGTTACGCTGAGCCCACAATTCGGACACATCACCTGCCTACAAATGTATTTGTTTCTTTGTTTTGTGTTAATCCTGAAATGTGGCCCATTACATACCAAGTGTAGGCGGGCGCTACTATAGCAGCCACGCTCTATTTAAGTACACACCTCCAAGCACAGGAGGTAGTTTCTGGGTGACTAAGCGACCTCACCCAACGGACTAATTACCTTAAAGAAGTGTCGTCACGGAAGCGGTAATCCGGCTTCGCGTGCGCACTTGTCAGCTAGGAAGTAGATTAAAGACTGATTTATATTCAATCGAGCGTAATACAACAAATCAATAGATGCCACCTCTGTAGATGTTTCACTTGAATATGCAAAAAGGTTTTTTAAAGCTGGAGCAAATAAATTACCCATTAAAACAAAATTTATTTATAATAATAAAATTAATAAAATAGTTGTTAAGAAAAATTTCACCTCTACATTGCGAGTGTATTCCTTTAAAAAGTACGGATCGTGGATGACGCTAGCCGTCAT
>NC_090624.1:2590381-2608980 GCF_004359215.1 Bremia lactucae | reverse complement strand
TTGTCGAGCCAGGCCTAGCGGTCTATGCTTTGCACGTGCTTCACAAGCTTGAAACAAAGGAGTGACATCCTTTGCCGGCATCTATGTGACTACCGATGCCGGAAAAAGGCATCGATGAAAAATTCCGTTTCGTCCTCTCCAAGCTTGTGAAATCTGGATGAGTCGATCGTTGGCCATACCAGACCAACGAGTTTGGTTGCCCTTTGAGGGCAACCAAGGCTTGTTTTCGGGAGCAAACCGCCCCGTTTCGCGGTCCCTCTCCCGTTGGCTCACGTTAACGTTAACGATAACATTACTCTGGAAGTAATCCTGGACCTCAAACCCTTATACGAGCGCGGGAAGCGCTCGTTCTCCGAAGGACCTTCTGTTGAGGAGGATGGGTCTCGTCGTACTGCAAGACGAGACCCGGTACGTACATGATCAGTTAAGAACGAGGTTCCCAACTATTATGCGAGTGTGGATATCCTTGCCAACGAACGTGGTGACTCGTTCAGTCCTTCCACAACACGGTGATTCGAGATGCGTTCAATTAGAAACGCTTTTTATTTGAATTCTTCAATGGTTGTTGATCAAATTTACAGTGGTATCCTTCGCATTGACCTTAGGATCAATGCGTGATAAACAAGAGCAAGATTGTTCTTTGCTCGAGTGAGCTTTCCGCTTAAACAAAAGTTACTTTTAAACTGGGTGGGTATGCGCTGATGGCGTAAGCCGTTCACAAAATACGGTTTTCGCTTCGTAGAAGCATGCACTATATTATTGATTGCAAATTCTACCATCGGCAAGAACTCGCTCCAACTCGTAAAGGAGTAAACGTATCAGCGAATTATCTCTTTGAGGATGCGATTTGCACGTTCTGTCTGACCATCTGCTTCAGGATGGTCAGAAGTTGACACCTTCAACTGTGTTCCAAGTTATTTAAACACACAATGCAAACCTCTGCTGTGAATCTGGGGTTTCGATCTAAAACCAGTTCACGGGGTAACCCATGGAGTCAAAATATCGTGTCAACAAAGACACGAGCACAGCTTATAGCTATGATCGACTCCGGGACTGCAGCAAGATGATTTATTTGGCTGAAACGTTCAACAAATACAAGAACCAATATTCTTGGTATCAACGTCTGGAAATCTGAAGACGAAGTCCGCGCTAACAGCGATTAGCACCCCACGTGGTATGCTATGGAAGTGGTTAGTTATACCACAAGGGATTTCTAACGCTCCGTAAACATTTAATTGCTTAGTGATGCAACTGTTTCGCCCTCATCGAGGTTATGCGCAGGCTTAATTGATGACATTTTTTGTCCATTGTCGTGCGGAGTAGGGTCGGTCGGATGTGGAAACCACTTAGACCATTTGCGAGCAGTGCTTGAGTGTATGCGCACAAATAAATTGTATGCTAATGAATCTAAATCCATTTTTGGCGCAGAAATTTTTATTCTTAGGGTGCTTTATTGGGAGCGAGTCCTTAGAGTGGATCCCGCTAAGGTAAAAGCCATAGTAGATTGGTCGGCTCCTAAAACCCAAAAGGATTTGTGCAAGTGGTTGAGTCTCGCCATCATTTACACAAATATAGCGAAAATTAGCTGACATGGCTAGGCCATTATTTAATCTCCTTAAAAGGATACGGATTGGTGCTGGATTAGCATAGAGCATAGCGTCATCTAATTCATTTATTTTTAATTGCCATCGGCCTTGCGCTTGGCCTCGCGCTTGCATAGGCGCCGCGCCTTAGCATTCAATTATACATCGTCATGGGCAATATTAGCCTAAAAAGTGTGCGCAAGTTGCAGTTGATCAACTGGCGAACGAAAGGACACATTAGTATGTTCAAAACGAGCTGGTGACAGCTCGTTGATTGCTTTTATCCGAGCACATGAGTTCCGTCTAATAGAGCGGAACCCATGGATCTAAGCTCGTCGAGGAAGGAAAAGATAATTCTCCAAATGACCTTCTGTTAAAGAGAATGGGTCTCGTCGTACTGCAAGACGAGACCCGGTACGTCCATGATCAGTTGGGAACGAGGTTCCCAACTATTATGCGAGTGTGGATATCCTCACCAACGAACGAGGTGACTCGTTCAGTCCTCCCACCGCACGGTGATTTGAGATGCGTTCAACTGGAAAAATCTTTTCACCACTTGAATCCTATAATGGTTGTGAGGGAGGAGGAAAATTATTTCGCTTCGTTCGCCGAACCCGCGTCAATATTGTGACTTAGATTACACCTTCCATCATTTAAGGGAGGAGAGTGATCACAAACGATCCCGTCGGCTCGAGTTAGCGGTATGACCAAATGGAAAATTGTGCGCAAGTTGCGACTGATCAACTGGCAAACGAACGGACGTATCACTCCCTTCAAAACGAGCTAGTGACAGCTCGTCAAAAGATATATTTCTTGGAAGGTGCATCGAGTGGATCGTCAGGTTCAAGAGAACCAGACTCTGTCCCGAGACTATCATTTTTTGGCTCGGAACCATCGGCCTTTGGCAGATGCCTTAAACTGTTCCGGGTAATTCAAAACCAGAAGAAGCCTAGTACTGATGGTACGGGCGGAGTAGCCCGACATAAAATGTAGTATGCGTACGCATCCTTTAAAGCAGCTCGATCGTTTACGCACTGCATTGGCAATATAGTATACAAAACAGGCCGATATTCATGGCTAATAACTTATTCCTGCCCATATCCGTCTCTTACATGTTTTGGTAGGTTCACCTTAGTAAATAGGACTAAATCATTAACATTAAATAAAAAAATATCTGCTCTTCCTTTTGTCAGAGTTTCGTTTCTGTCGATCCTCTGCATCATCGAAGAAATCCTGTACGAAACGGGCCACTGCTTCTCTAGCTAGCACGACGTTTCCTGCTGAATCTGTTTTGTTTTTGTCTTCAGTGCGACAGGTGTGAACTGCGGAGATATCGTTTTTCTGATTAGTAAGTGCATTTATTGTTGTGCGATACTGAGTCTTTCAGCATCATTGTTAAAGTCAGTAATAGCATTATCGTTCAATGTTGATCAAATTTACAGTGGTATCCTTCGGATTGACCTTAGGATCAATGCGTGATAAACAAGAGCAAGATTGTTCTTTGCTCGAGCGAGCTCTCCCCTTAAACAAAAGTTACTCTTAAACTGGGTGGGTATGCGCTGATGGCGTAAGTGCGGTCTATCTCCTACGAGATAGACCCTAACTTAAGCCAGCGCAAATCTGATGGCAGCGAGTTTCTTGTCATGCACTGAATAGTCTGTGTCATATTGCATTTACGAAAAGCCGATTGCAACATCGCTGGCGTCACAGATTACAGAAAATGGTCTATCTTAATCCACAATCGCCAGAATTGGCGATTGCATCAAACTTTGCTTGATACCCTCAAATGAACGCTAGCAATTAGCGTTCCATGACCGCTTTACATTATTCTTCAACAAAGAAGAAAGATGTACTGTCATTTTGGCATAATTGCGGTAGTAATTGTGCTGATATTTGCAAAGCCAAAAACTTTCGAAATCCCTTTACATCGACTCTGGCATGGGCCAGTCGGTGATCTTTTGAACTTTCCGGATCAGGGCGTACACCGTGTTTACCCACGATGCACGCGAGAAGTTGAATACGCTTGCAGCGAATATACGCTTTTTGAGATCTGCACACAACTTGTGCTTACGCATAAGTGTAAGAGCCTTTCAGGAGTGGGTACGGTGTAATTCAATGTCCGACTTTCCGATCATGGCTATGCTATTAACAAAGACGTCATTAAAAAACTAGGTTTGAAATCCCGCACCGATCCTAGCAGATTAATTACGCATCTGTTAGATGTCGCAGGGCATTACTAAGTCCCTGTGGCATGACTAGCCACTCCCTTAGCAATCCGCTTGGGGTCCTTACCGCTGAAAATAGGATATCCTGTACACGCATAAGAATATGATAGAATCCAATTATCAGATCCATTGACGAAAGGATAGTATTAGTTGACATACCATCAATGATTAAGTCTTTTCGTGGTATCGCGTTGGAGCCGGTAACGTTGCAGCATTCAATTTATTGAACGTATGCACAATCCGCCACCCTACTGTTGCTTTACGCACACAAAAAGTCGAAGAGATATGTGACGAGGTTGAATCTCTCACATGAGCTACTGCTAAGCGATCGGCAAAGAATTTGATGATCGCAAATTCTTGTTCACGAAGCAATGTCCACACAGTGTTTCGAACCTGGTTTAGGTCGATTTCGTGTCGAGTTCCCTTATCCCCCTAAGCAACTCACAAAATAGGATTTAGGAAAGACATCCTTAACTTCGATCAAATCCTTAAATAGAGAATTTGTCTTCAAAGACTTCCAGGATTGGGACGTAACCGTTCAATCTAAGTCTTCTCGTCGAGGACATTCTCGTCCATCGATGAGCTGCTGAGAACCCGTTCGCTTCCAGGAGATACTATTACCGATCGGTCACGTACTTGTAATCTGTGACAAGTATGTAGATCTGCTTGACTTTGCCACTTCGCAGTTCACGTAAGAACCGCTTCGGTTATAGCGCTGGCAATTAAGATATCTCCGAAATTTAATTCGGAGAGCTATCCGGTCAAATGTATAAGCGCCTACACTTGATCCGTTGCTTGATAAAACATTCTTTGTCTCACTTTCCTCTCGCTACAAGATCGCAGGCTCATAATTATTAAGCGCAATATTCTTTTAACGATGATGACTGTGCGCCTAGCAACAGGCGCATCTGTAACAGTAATGAAGCGTGTTGTTGGTATCCAATACAGGTTAAAGGGTAAACAGTACGATGGTGATTTCATCGTACTGAATTTGGTGACAAATTTGACGTCATCCTAGAATTAATATGGCTTAGAAAGAAAGAGCCATTCATAAGCTGGCTGCATCAAACCATGACGATGCCTGTCTCTTATTTACCAAATGTCAAACAGATAAACATCTTGGAGCATCCACAAGCGTGTGGAAGTAAGAGGACAATGACAAGTAGTCATGCGTCCGAATGTCCTGCACAGAGCCGAGAGCCTGTGGCAGTAGACGGCGAGCTGACAGAAAGTCATGCGTCGCATAAATCGGCACAGTGCCAAGAGCCTGGTGCGGTTGGAAGGGGTGCTTTAGCCAGGTGTGCAACGGCACCCGCTTCCCAAAAATAGGTTGTGGTAACTCGAAGAACGAGTACCCGACAGATTAGGACGATCAAAGGCACGTCTAAACGAGTGACCTTTGGATCAGTCTCAAAAATGAGGATGGGCCTTCGAACGAGGTGTTTGAGGCTGTCAAAGACGAAATTGCAGACGCATCCTCAGTTGGGGTGCTACGGCAAGTCTTAAAATCTGCCGAGGAGATAGTAAATCTCCCGGAGATGTCGTGGGATATGTTCCTTGCCGAATTAAAGGAAGGAGAGATCCACAAAATAGTCGCACCAGTTCCAGGAGAGAACTTGGTGGACTGTTGCTCGTCGTCCACAATGGACGAGAGCGTCCTAGAAACGGACAAAAAGAAGCGGTTCGCTGCTCAAGGCTGGGATGCCTTGAGAGACAGTCCGTCTTTGAGGTTCTGTGTAAACATCGCGATGTGTTCCCAGAAGAAGTGCCGAGCCGCCTACCAGCAGATAGGGGCATCGGGCACGAGATAGACCTCGAACCTGGCACCACGTATTGTGTGACCAGGAAATGTTCGCTGCCGAAAGAGTAAGTCGATTATATCGATGAGTTCTTCAACAAGCGAGCCAATGCGGGACATGTGCGTGAGAGCAAATCGCCTCACTGCAGCCCGACCTTTTGTGTGCGTAGTCGAAGGCGACTCCCTTTTAAGGAGATTGATCGAATTAGACGACGCTATAGAAACTCGCCGTATAAGTGATGATGCGTCAAAAGCGATATTTGGCATGTCCAACTTAGCTGGACGTGCCAGATCTTGGGCCTTGGGGCTCATGCTTCACAACCCATAAGTCTTTGGGTTTGTATGAGGTCCTTAAGACCCACTCAGACAACCATTTGAGCCATCACGTGCCGAATTTAGGGCTCGAGTCGACCTCCTGGATTTGAAGCAAGGCAAGCGTGACCTTCACGCTTATACCCAGCATTTACCTAAGAAATCTATCCCAACAATCCTTAAAGGGATTGTCGAACTTGTGTCGACCCTTAACAGATCGAATACATCGATCTACAACACGCAATGGCTTATAAGCGGCCATCGTGGACGCGAAAAGACCTATCTCACGATAAGTCGCGACATCTACTGGGCACGCCAGTATGAGTCCGTCCGCAAGTACATACGTGCTTGCGAAGTTTTCAAATGGGTGAAGCTTAGTGCTTCACCCGTGCTCCGTTACAACCACTGCCTGTTCCGGCAGAGTGTTGGCATACCGTATCTGGGATATCGCTAGCTCGCATGAGCAGTTGGTAATAACCATCGAGCAGCTCAACGGAGTTGCCAAGTTAGCAAATGCCAGGCACTAAAAGCCCTTCGCCGTTCGTTTGATAAAACATTCATTCTTTCAAGGATACTTACATATCTTTCATATCGAATAAGCACATTGTAAGCATAACAGCCATTAATTAAAGAGACTGTGATAAACAAAAATCCTTGCCTTTCGTCCTTGCGTTAAGCTGTGCACTTGAAATGGTCTTCAACAATCGTAGAGTAGACGTGTCCGGCATCGAAATTGGTGTACTCACAAAGTGGCAAAAACGTGGTCCACCTAAAACCGCAATCATTCGTGCACGTCGCCAAGACGTCTAAAATGGCTTGTTGCTCCTTTGAGAACTTCGAGTCCAGGAGCCCGTAACACGTGCTATCTCCGTACCCTCCCGTGCTTAGCAGAATCCATTTTTTTACCGCCTTTGTGGACGTAATAAACGACGTCATTGCAACGTCCGCCTTGCCAACGGACCCCTTGGTGTTGTAGCAATGCACGTAAATTACTTCTAAAAGATGATGCTTGAGTTCGTTCAAGTCCTGCAGCGGACTCACGCATAAGCACGTGAAACTCGATTTGCCCTGGAAACTTCGCAATTTGCTCACAACACGCACCTAGATGCCTTCTCGAAGGTCGCTAGCGTATTTGTCAGCATTGACAAAGTACTGGCAATCAAAAGATCCCGAGCCATCGTCTAATTGGAAACGCACGCTTGTGGATTGTGGCATTGAGCCAGTTAATAAACCCACGAGCCGCACGGTGGACAGTTCCTGACCGTCTAGGCGAAGCGCGTCGTTGTCACTCGCATGAAGCGACTGTAGCTGCATGATTGTGACAGGGAAATACTCTGGGCACCACTACTGCGCTTAGTAGGTGTTTGCTGGCTTCCATACGGCTGACTAGACATAAAGCCGCCCCCGTTGTCATACGCCTCATAGCCGCCGCCATAATTGATGATGTCGATCCAGAAATGGCGCCAATTAGTTTCATTTTAATATATATATATTCTGCTTGGCCGGTGTTATACAAATTCGTTAAGTACACTTTATGTGCCTAACGGGGTGATCAATTACTTCATGTGACGTTTTTTAATCTGCCAATTGGGTGTGGTGCACAAAGTGACCCACCCTTGTGTATGTGCATAGAATGACGGCTAGCGTCATCCACGATCCGTACTTTTTAAAGGGAATACACTCGCAATGTAAAGGTGAAATTTTTCTTAACAACTATTTTATTAATTTTATTATTATAAATAAATTTTGTTTTAATAGGTAATTTATTTGCTCCAGCTTTAAAAAACCTTTTTTTATATTCAAGTGAAACATCTACAGAGGTGGCATCTATTGATTTGTTATATTACGCTCGATTAAATATAAATCAGTCTTTAACCTACTTCCTAGCTAACAAGTGCGCACGCGAAGCCGGATTACCGCTTCCGTGACGACACTTCTTTAAGGTAATCAGTCGGTCGGGTGAGGTCGCTTAGTCACCCAGAAACTACCTCCTGTGCTTGGAGGTGTGTACTTAAATAGAGTGTGGCTGCTATAGTAGCGCCCGCCTACACTTGGTATGTAATGGGCCACATTTCAGGATTAACACAAAACAAAGAAACAAATACATTTGTAGGCAGGTGATGTGTCCGAATTGTGGGCTCAGCGTAACAATTATTTATTAGTTCATTATTTGGGGTCTTAAGACCCAATACATGCCGATGATAAATTACCGAGTTTAAGTGGTTCCCCGAAAAGGCGGGCACGGTTGTACGTAGTCCGATTAAAAAATTCATAACGAATGAATTAGCTTCCAATTTTACTTGATACCTGACACTTAGGCTTAAAGCTTCCTCAAGCGTTTCGTGTAAGCTAGTGATGGGGCCTTCTAGTCCCGTTACAACTGGCAGCACTTAGTAGTCCTTCCCGTGCCCGAGTTTGGGATGAGCGAATCATCGTAATACGACGCTCCAGATTTACTTCTGGAGCACGCGACCTTCCTTAATATCTCCGGGGTTGAGTGGGGTGCCCTCAGTCGCCTCGTGGCGATATCAAGAAAGGCGTTTGTTGCGTCGTTGACGAAATCAGCGACCCCTGACACACAACTTCTCGCCATTCATGAGTGTATGGCTCGCGAGCTCACCGAAAGTAATCGGCGAGGTTTGACTCCCTCGCAATCGTCACGGAACGATTCCGTAAAAATGGAAACCTCGTTCTACTCAAAAGAAGTTTTGGATCGATTTTCGCTGAATCGATGGTTCTGAGAAGTCGACATCGCCATCGCATCGAGGCTCCTCGAGACGCCTCAGTCGAAAGTCTAAAACCTCCTCTATCGTCTCCCCGGGAAAGCCAAGGAATGGACCAAGGACCCATTTCTTCTCCTGGATGTCATCCAAGATGACCTTTCGTCTTGCCTTCGAGCCACCGCAGCAGGACAAAATGTTGCGCTTAAGTTTCTGTCTATGCGACAGGATAAAATGGCGATGCGACTACGTCCGATGGCTTGCCATTGCTGGTGAAGTAAGGCTTCTTTCTCTTGGACCCCGTCATGCTCGTGTTGAATGAACTCGGCTATGGCCTAAGAGAAAATAGCCTTGCTACACACAATGGAGACGTATACACAGGCGAACGTCTTTATGGGCGGTATGCGTGAGAGACACACCCGCTTTTCGCTTGAGCGTGCGGAGCCTGCCATACTAGAGGAGGTCTTTGCTTATGCCCTCCGCGATAAGTTTAGGCTCACCATGGCTTATACCAAGAGTTCAGCTTTCACCGTCGCCCGGCTGAGTGCTGGTGCCAGCGCCAATGCCGGATCATATAGGGGACGCTCATCATAAGGACGCTGCTCTAGCCCTACGTTAAAAACCGACGAGACCAGTAGGGCGCCCTGCATCTTCCGGTTCCCCCGGTGACAGCCCGACCATCCATCCCCAATGTGCTGTTTGCACGATTTAATGCCACCCGGCACTGGTGATTTACGTCTGCTTATTGTTAACTTACATGTCGCAGGTCTCCTGCGACCTCTACAAGCGCTCCTGGACTCACAAATATTTTTTGTCGTGAGACCTGTTTATCGATGCTGCCTCGCAGCGCTACGATCCGCGAGGAGCCTCTTCAAGTCATTGTCAAGTTGGCAGACGTGAAATCACATTGTGTACCGCGTTGCGAAGTGTCATTGCCGTATACATTTGATGGTTATCGCAGTGGTGATAATATATTGGTTATCGCGATGAAGTGTGCAATCGATTACATC
Organism: Bremia lactucae; assembly: GCF_004359215.1. Taxonomy (NCBI): domain Eukaryota; phylum Oomycota; class Peronosporomycetes; order Peronosporales; family Peronosporaceae; genus Bremia; species Bremia lactucae. The sequence continues at coordinate 2,599,332 of NC_090624.1, read as the reverse complement.
CTGGGCATGCCATGGTTGGCACGTTTTTAGCCCTAGATCGACTAATTCGGCTTATCAGAGAGACGTCGACGCAAGTTCGACGTCAGTGAAATGTTCACCCATCTCATTACCCCCAAATGACTGTCTCAACGTGCAGTCATAGTTCGTGAGTCCACGACACCTACGATGCATAGAGCGAACGATGGCTCTCTCTGTACTGCTTGTTCTCTTCTTCTGGGCAGACTTCTCGCTTCGCTGCGAGAACAACGATGCGGATGAGAAGGAAAAGGATGTCGAGCAAGGGTTTCCGCGCATCAACAACGCGGTTAAAATAGAAGTTTCCTCACGTGCATGCAGTGGTTGAACCGGGTTTTATATCTGCACCCCTCGCGGTTGAGCAGGGTCTCTCACAAGGGTTAATATGTGGTCAAGCAGGGACTTCCACACAAGTATGACGCAGACGGACAAGAACCCCACGGGAAAACGATTGTCAAACAGGGGTCCCATCATCACGCTAACGGTCAAACTTAAGGTTCTCAATGGGCTTTTTGTGATCGAGCAGGGGCTCCAACATGAATACGACGTGGAAGGACTGGAGTCTGTACGCGAGTTACAATGGTCGGGTCCAAGGTTCCCAAATGGGCAATTTGTAGTCGGCCGGGATTACGGCGGCCGAGCAGGAGCTCCCGCATCAAGTGTCGAAAGTCGAGAATAGATTTCTCCCGTCATGTGTTTGCCGCATCATCGATAAAAACATCCAGTGCCTAGAGGGCGGGGGTGAGAGCTCATAAGCTTAATGCGGTTTGCCAGCATCCAGTATCAATTCAAAGCATGACGGGAACACCAAGATCAAGATTACAGCGTTGAAATATGTTCACGCTATCGTTTACGTGAAAGAGATTCATAAAGGCGCCAATACATTGGAGTCGCGAGTCCACCTCGTGACGCACACTCAATTCAACGCCTTTCAGGACTCTCATGGAAGCATTTCCTACGTGATCTAAAAAGAGGCCGAGGAACAGGTATGTTTGATCACCAACGAGGTGGTTACCACGACAAACGAAGAGCAAATGACGCGACCTCAAAGCGCTGAACCAAAATCAGCGCGTGAAGAACGATTGCGTCAAAGTCATGGGAGGCGCCGCGAGAGTATGGTAACTCTGTCTAGGACATTGCTCGTGAGTATGCAGATGTTATTTCGGACACGATTCTAGCCGAACTTCCTGCTGATCGTGGTGTTCGCACGATATTGATCTCGTGGCAGGTAAGAAGTATTGCATAACCACGGCAGTGGCCGTTGCCTCGAACAGTTCGTCAATAGCCTCAAGTCGAGGCTATTGAAGAACTGTTAGAAGGCCGACGCAAGGCGAATCATGTGCACGAAAGAACTTCGCCACATTCCAGTCCAACCTTCTGCATAAAAAAGCCACGAGAGGCTGGTGTATAGTGCATGCCTTAAATCGGCTAAATGATGCCAATACTCTTGCGCAGACGCCTATTCTCAGGAAGGACATGGTGTTAAACTCCATGTCATGTAGCGTCGTCTTCAAAGCCACCATATAACTGATGGCTTCTACCAGATCCTGATGCGACAGAGCGACATACCACTCACAGCGGTGGGTACCCCGAGCGGCATGTTATGGGAATGGCTAGTGAAGCCACAAGGGCTCAAGAATGCACCGGCCAATTAATCGCATGGGGTCCAATGTGTTGAGACCCTCCAGGACTTGGATCCTAGTTACTTAGATTACATCTTTGTCCATTTTCGCGCTGATAACAACCTTAGCGATATCCAAGTTCACTTTCGACACTTGAAACAGGTGTTTCAAGTCATGCGAGACAACAAATTATATTCGAATCATAAGAAAAGTGCATTTTGTTCATCGGAAATTTCGGTGCTAGGTTACTATGTGAGTAAGTCGGGTTAGAGCTGATCCAAAGAAGGTGTCGTCAACCTGTTCTTGGCCCACGCTCAAGAACCGTAAGGAGTTGCATCAGTGGCTCGATCTGCCAATTACTTGCAAAGTAAATCAAGAATCATGCCGATTCTACACAGCCTTTATCGTCACTTATGAAAAAGACGCCACGTGATTGTGGCGTCCCGAACATCAAACGGCCTTCGACGCAGTGAAGAAGAGCCTGACTTCAGAGCTAGTGTTGGTCCTTCCTGACGACTCCAAGCCATTCCACGTGGTATGCGATGCAAGTGACTTCGCAATTGGTGGTCCTCATGCAATTTGATGGTGAGGGTCGTGAACGATTCGTGAGTTATCAGTCACGACAGATGAAAACAGCAGAAAAGAACTATCCCGTCCATGATAAGGAGTAGTAAGCAATGCGGTACGCATTCATCAAGTTCCGTGTGCTTCTGCTTGGAAAACGGACACGTACATTGCTTTGTATTCCGATCATGCATCGCTGCGCACAGCGATGAAGACTCTGCACTTGTCGGAATTGATGGCTCGGTGGCTGTCCTTCTTTTCCGAGTACAACTCCATCGTGCATTACAAACCGGGTAAGACCAATAAACTTGCTGATGCTCTGTCACGACGTCCCGACGACGAACTTCAGACCGCGCTGAGTCGCCAGGTGACTGACGACGATAACGAGGATGATCGATATGTATCGCTGATTTTAAGTCGGATTACACCCGAGCAGCACTTATTTGACGAAATAGTCGCTGCAACGGGCTCTCAGTGATGTTGCACTAAGAGCTCGGTCACGAACGAAGCGTGGTCAAATTCAGCGATACACTATAGACGGTAATCTATTCTGTACATCATCGACCACCTCGATGTTCCTCGTACGGTCATCGACAACGACTCGGATTGGCGTGATCGGATCCTTCACGAGTATCACGATGCCCCATTTGATGGCCAATAAGGCCGCGATAAGACCTTCGCGGTAGTGTCTCGCGACTTCATCTGGCCCCACATGTACATGTAGGGACGCAACAAAATTCGTACATGCGCAATCTGCCAACGGGTAAAGCCATCTCCATCGTCGCAGGCTCCCCTGCAACCGTCGCCGATAGCACCTGAATCTTGGCGTTTAGTTTTAATGGAATTTATCTTCAGACTCGCACCCGATAGTCAAGATCGAACGGGTGTCTGTTTTTTGTCAACAGATTCGGCAAAATGACACACCTAATTTATTTTCACGCTATGAATACCGCGGCAGCGACCGCAATGCACTTCATTGACGCTGTGTTTAGCCATCACGGCTTGCCGGGTAATGTTGTTTCGGACCGTGTCCCAGATTTAAATTCGCATTTTGGATGTAACAGTTCGAGCTTCTCGGGACGAAGCTGCAGATGTTAAACGCGGCCCATGCGAAAACGAATGGGCAAGTCAAGCGCGTGAGTAGAGTCCTCCGAGATATTCTTCGGAGTAATGCTACTTAACTTTACGAGCTGAAGTGCATTTTTACCAATTGCTAAGTTCGCATCCAACAATGATGTACACGCGTCAACAGGGTTGACGCCATTTCGTGTGAATTCGGCTCGAGCTCCTACCCTTCTTGGCGCCTCGTGGCTCTACTCTGGGTGGGGGTCAAGGTGAGTAAAACAGCGATCAAGTGCAGCCCATGGTATTTCGAGCGCGAATGTAGTCATTCGATCCAAGGCGAAGTCTGCTGTTTTGACGCCATGTAGCGTAATGTCCCCTTTATCTCGATGAACTGCGAAGACAATTATTACCCGTCTTCGGGTACGCGATTACCTACTGCCAACTACGCGCCAATCAAGTCGGCGCGACCACTTGATGAAATGGCTGTGTCGGAGTAAATTCTTCAACGTCAAGCCATCAATCGGTTTGTACGTGATGCACTTAAGTCTACAATGGATAAACAGAAAGGGAATGCAGATAAACATGGTAGAAAAACAAGAGTAAGTTCCAGAACGTGATTGTGTATTATTGTCTACAAAAGGCCTAAGGGAATCAACAATTACCAACCTAGGCGCGAATAAACTCGCGCCACGTTTTATCGGACCATCACGGTTTCTTTGAGGCGATCGGCGACGTCTACACGCTAGATATCCCTTCATCGTTGCGACTTCACTCGACAATATACGTCGGGCGGCTAAAGAAATTATCGCCCAGCTAAGCTTATTGGGTTGATTTCGATATCGGAGTCAAAGGCTCGTAGATTGACGTCCCTTTCTACCTTGCCTGACGCGCGAATGAAATGAGAAGCGGCTGCGTTCCTGTCTGTGCATGACCGAGAACTGGCGTTTCAGGTTCCCCGCGTTCGATCAACTCACGGTTTGACTGCCGGATCTCACTAGCAGTTCTTACTGCAGTACGCTTGTGAGCAGTCTCAGCTTCTAGCAGAGCGTCGGCAGCCTTGTTCTCCTTGTTCAGCCTCATCAGCACCCACGCCAGCGTTACCATCGCGAGGGACCACCACCGCTTGTGGTCAGGTTCGCTGCATCGTGGATAGTATTGTAGGTCACGAGGACCCTCTCCCCGAAGCAGCTACGTCGGCTCACGAGACGTGCGCGGTTCCACCGCGCGCAAGTATCATAAATACTAACTTGGGTTTCTACCCGAGCAGAATAAGTGGGAACCGCATTCGTCGCTTCTTCGCGAAGTTCCGGACGCTGTTCGGGCATATGAGTTAATGAAGTTGGACCACCCCAATGCGACAGCAGACGCGAACGTTCTCGTAGTTAAGAAGACAGTAAGGCGACTCAAGACATCGAGAACAGGAACTGTGTCGTGATTCACGGCGTTGATGATAATTTTCTTTGCGAGACCGAGAACGTCGTGATGAATGTGTATCACCACGACTACGAGAACGGGCCTCAACGAGTAGCGCAGAGCAGGATGGGCAGGCAAATGTGTCGCCGCCCTGCGCTGAGCATTCAGCGGATATTTACTCCGCTATCGAGAGTGGTGACGCCAGCGAGGCGCACCACAAAAAACTGCAGTCCACCGTTCATAAAGACTGTGCTCGTGCTTCACGATCCAGGCATAACGCAGCGAGGTGTATGTGCCATTTATCGCAAGGTGGACGTCGCAAGAGTAACATCCCTCGTTGACATGGACACAGCAGACTCAGTCCTCATTCCAAGCGTTCTCGCATACTTTTTCGCGTACAGCATCAATTGAGTGATCAGCGCGATAGTTCGTCCTCTCGATTAGCAAGTCATTGTAGAAGCATCCTCGAGCATTCGATTCAAATGCCGGATAAATGCGCAACAGAAACTTTGAAAAGTGTCGTATGCATCAATCTTAAGACTCTTTCCACGGAAAGCCCCGGAAAACGCCAAAAATAGTCCGGCATCGTTGTAAGCGAGTCCAGAGTGTGAGCTCCGGACAAGTCGAACAGCTTCCAAATGATGAGTTGTTGGCTAATCACGTGGATGATTGCTCTTCCGCTTATGGTTCTCTGGAGTGATGTTGTACTGTGGGTCGTGCTATGACATCGTGGCTTCGGTCGTAACTTTAGAGTTATGACACTTGAGCACTTACGATTAATGAAGTCTTTTTTAGAAGGGTGATGAAATGTGCCACTTTACAGGATTATTACAAATTAAAATAAACAATTCTATTGGCAGACAGGTGCTGTGCCCGAATAGCGGGCACAGCACTACCTGAGAACAAGTGATTCCCGAAAAAACGGGAACACGGTCTTGCTTAGTACGATTAAAACAATTCGTAATGATTTAATTAATTTCCAATTTTACTTAATACCAATCACTTAGGCTGAAAGCTTTCTCAAGCGTTTCGTGAAAGCTGTAAGGACGTTTACCTCCGTTTCATAGTAGCTTTAGTATTCTTTCCAACGATCCGTTTCTCTGAGCGTGCCGAGAAAATAAGCCTTAATATCATTTCCAACACCTCTCCGGACATAAATGGGAGGTGGCAGAGCACTTGGTGCTGGGGCTTGACAAGCAAGCCCAGGCCAGACTCATAAGAATTCCTTTTGAGCAATATGTTAATTAGTTGGAGCAGCTTGAGATATTTGTGCTCGGACAGCGAAGGTCCGCGTCCGAGGCACACAGCCAATCCGCGATGGAGTCCAACACTAAGACTCAGGATAGGCTTGGGCGCGAGCAGGATCAGAGCGAGGCTCTCAATAGGACAAATACAATGCTTCCCGCCTGGCCGCATCAGCCGAGGCCCACTCAGGTGTCGAGAACGACACCCGGATGGTGTCATACGCCATGTTTTGTTTGCTCAATAAGGCCTCGAAGTGGCTTACTCGGCACTTATGACGAACGGTAAGATGTTCCGCACATAGGCGATCTTTTAGACAAAGATTCGTGCCATGTATCAGCCGCTGAACAACTGAGTAATGCTTCAGACGCGCATTTTGGAGAGCGACAAACGAAGCGATCCCTGCACGAAGATGTGCAGGATGGTGTGCTTGCCGTCGGCGTGCATTAGTGTGGGTACGATATTGGAACATGAAGGTGCCCACATTCATGAACGGACTGCGGCACGGCCCATCCCGATACGCCCTATTTAGAGAGGTGCCATTGACGATGGAAGAGGCAATTAAACTTGCCTTAGCTGAGGAGAAATTCTATAACAGTGCCTCAGCAACAACTTGGTACAAGCTGGCGGCCGATAGGTTAGATGCCACTCCTATGTAGTTGGACAATGCAGACGTAGTCTGCTATAAGTGCGGCAACCGCGGCCAAGTGATGGCTCGCTAATATGCTAGAGTTTTTGCCGGTGCTAAAGCTGCCCAGCAAGAGGACTCCCTACTCGAAAGGTGACGGCAACAACCAGTGTGCAAGACGCGTGAGCTCTGCATCGACCACAGAGGGTTTAGGAAATGCAAGAACGCAGTAGAAGCGGGATGCTCCGCTGAAGCGGACTCTAAAACTACCCCTAAGTTCAGAGGTATCAAACAAATGGGTAGCATAGTCCCTGAGGTGACGAAATTTCGGTCCTCGACCCTGCTGGTCTATAGCGCTCGAATACGAGGCTACAACCATATGATGACCTCGTGGATTCGGATGCATAGCAGACTTTTGTAAAACTCGCAGCTTTAAAGGGGAATTCGGCAATTTTTTATTCCCTGTCGAAGCTCGTGTTGACTAAAAAACGAGTACTTGACAAAAAAGGACGATCAAAGGCACGTCAAAACATGTAATCTTTGAATTAGTTACAGGAAAGTGACAAAACTTCGAACGAGTGTTCGAGCCCGCCGACGACAAAGTGGTAGAGGCAACCCTAGTTGCGATGCCTCAGCACATCTAAAAATCTGCCAAGGAGATAGTAAAATCCAGGAGATGTCGTGGAATCTGTTCCTTGCCGAACTTAACAAAAAATATCCACAAGTAGTCGCACCAGTTCCGGACGAGAACTTAATGGACTTCTTGTCGTCGCCCACAGTAGGTGGGAGCGTCTTGAAGACAGACAAAAGGCTCGCTGCTCGGGGCTGGGATGCCTTAGAAGACAGCCCTTTTTAAGAAATCCGTGGAAACATCGTGATAAGTTCCCAGAAGAAGTGTCGAGCTGCCTGCAGGGGGGTGGCGCGTGGTTCACGATTTCAATAAGATGCACGCGGCCATCATTTCGGCACAAATGTCAATCCCGCTGAAACATGTCATATTAAACTCCGTGGGAAAGTCAACTTTCTTTTCCGCGTTAGATTTATAGGACGGCTACAATCAGGTACTCATGAAAAAGTCCGATGTCGCCAAAACGGCAAAACCACAATCAGGTACTCATGAAAAAGTCCGATGTCGCCAAAACGGAAAACCGGCTCACCGTCCTACTTTTTACCTGTTGGCGATCTTACAAAATGTAAAATTCATTCTTTCAGCAGAGCAATAACAGGCTGTTATGGCGCCTACATGAGCACCGCACAATCGTGTCTTATGATATTTGACGGCGTTGATTCAACTCAAATCAACCAATCAATACAGCTAATGTCAATATTACTAAATTCAGTAATACTGGAACTATTAAGTCAAAATTAATAAAGATGATAATTTTGTACTTCTTTATTATTTTTCCTCTCATAGAACATAATATTTAATATTACTCTTCCATGGAAATAATATTTATGTAACGAGAAACTCCGTTACACCATCCCTACCTTAACCAACACTCACAATTGTCAATGCTGTGGAGTGACATAGAAATACTATTATGTCTTTCCCTGTAAATTATTTTTGCATTATTGTTGTTTTATTTGATACGCCAATTTAGGGCATTATTAATTTGCTCAAATCAATTCGTTTGCACATGGTATCAACACCCGTGCGCGTTGCCTGTGAGGCAGCAAAGCTGGCAGCTGCACGACTTAATGCAGCTGTTAGTGATACAAATGTTTCAGTAGATGCTAATGCGTCTACTGCGGAAAAAGTCACCTCCAATTCCAAATAGAGGTGACTGATATGTAAAAAGGCACAGGCACCTGCGTACGAAGAGGAACGAGTGACGGCTGACGACACTATTTCCTAGGATAGAGTAGAAAGGTATAATTTTGTGAACCTGAGTGGGCAGAAGGCTAACGGGGCGTGAGAAGCCGTTAGGCACGCAAGTAAGCAAGGTTGGTAAACACAAGATCATAATTCTTTTACCATAGTACTAACACTTCAACATGGTACAAGCTATTGCTATACTTATGCAAGCAACTAGCGAATACTTAGAATCGGGCAAATTCTTCACGTTTTATGGGAGTGACCATTCATTAACAGCAATTACCTTGTCTGGTACTGCTCGTACACCATGTGTACTAACGATGCAGCCCAGCACAGGTATCTAAGGAACCCCCAATGACGCACTTTCAAAGTTGACCTTCAATTGGGCGTCACCCACAGCTTACAACACAGCCGATAAATGACGATTGTGCGAATATAATCACCCAGCCCATCCTCGACCCTACTATGTACGAATACATCGTTCAAATTATTGGCGCGCGTAGGCACGGTGCTGACGCATCACGTAAGCCACCACTCGGTTAAATGTCGCCGATGAGTTTCTTAGCCTTATGCATCACAAGCCACT
>NC_090624.1:2567274-2579187 GCF_004359215.1 Bremia lactucae | reverse complement strand
TGGTCTGAGCATAAGACGTTGTGGTAATACCCAACGGAGAAGCAGCTGCGCCTTTATGGGCAGCGCTCTCATTACCTGTCGATGGGACAGCATTCGTAAACGATGCTGTCTCCATGTTGTGAGCCATGAGAGACGTTTGGATGAGCAATAATGCCGCATCATCACTCCTCATGAGCTCGTTGTCCGCACCACTACTATGAGGTGACGGCAACGGTGTCAACTCATTGTAGTCGACAATGAGCGACGGATCAACATCCTCACTGTTAAAGTGGGATGGATCATTTAGCCCTGTTAACGCGACAGCCGCAGTGGCTGCCTGCGTCCCGACCAAGGCATTAGACGCGGCCGGCGAATCAACGCGGCGCGTGCGCTTAGTGCGAGGTTGAGTGGGCGTCTTCGTAGATGACCCACCAACGTGGCCCTTTTTTAGGTGGTATCTTTGGCGCCGTGTATGGAAACTCGTGCGCTAGAGTGATTGAGTGAACTAGCGGCGCGTAAAGCTGCTCCTAGTTCCTCTCTCCTCTTTGACGAATTTAAAAATGTAAATTCGTTCTTAGAGGGATGGTGTAACGGGCTAAAGTTGCCCTAACGTTACACAGTCCCCGATAAGCACACTTGGTGTACTTAAGGGATGGTCAATTACTAAATAATAGTAATTAGACCCAGCACTCGTGTGTGGTGCACATTTGTGACCAACCCTTGTGGATGTGATGCGCATGGGTGCATTCACATTAGGGATGACGCCCAGTGTCATCCGTCATGACGGCTAGCGTCATCCGTTAAGCGAGGTATCTAGAAAGATATGCTAGCAATACATATTAAGTGTTGTCTATAGAGACGACATTTTAATTGGTAAAAATAGGTATTTATATTTAATACGATTAAATATAAATCCGTTTGAAAACTACTTCCTACTTGATTCGCACGAGGAGACGTGACGACACTAAATCAGAGTACGTAGTGTGTTAGGTGAGATCGCTTACGGGCCCACCACAACTACGTCACTGCACGCAAGAGAAGCAGGTTAAACCGCTTCCTCGCTGTGCTAGGGTGTGTATAAGTAGAGCGTGGCGGCGTTACGACGTGCCCGCCTACAAGATGATCAGCACTTGAGCAGAAAAACCCGGTCGTGGTCTCTCACTTCCATGAATGAACTATTGAATGCCCTTGATCACTGCCTTACGTTATGCTTCGTACAAAGCCACCGTTTTCAGACATCCTTGCAGCCACTTGATGATTTCATCGTCCCAATTCCTTACTATTTGAGCTGTAGTCGCACTTGAAATTAGTGGGTGTGCATCTTACCGACTTAATTAGGGGTGTAGGCTGGGTATGAAAGGACATCAAATTATTTGGGCTGTGTGGCTCTAAAACGAAAGGGGTGTGGGGCTATACCGGCTCCCTAAATATTATAAGTAATAATTTCACCTAATATTTTCACTATCAAAGCGGTAATGTGATCTTCGACCCATTGGTTGATTTAAATATTTGAATTTATCCGCCAATCGCTGCTAGACGCGCGAATGGGCAGCCTTTATAACGGGGTGTCCCGTTACTAAGGTATATTCCCTATAAGTGGAATAATTAATGTATTATTTTTACGAGAAGGAATAAATTAAAAAGCACAAAGTTATTATCTTCATTAATTTTGACCCAGTTTTTTTAATATTATTAAATTTTGTAATATTGACATTTTCTCTATTGATCGGTTAATTTGAGTTTAAATCAACCCCGTCAATCGTCACAAGACACGATTGTGCCGTGCGGAAGTAGGCGTCATTTAAAGTTTGTTACTAACATAATAAAGTTATTAGTAGATATAATATCGTTACGTAGGACCCTTTATATAATTATAGTTGTACCTTTCTCCGTTTTAAATGCCTAAGAATTACCTCTAGTAGCTAAGGCTACTTACTACCTCTGCTTGCTACCTCTGCATATAGTCAACGTGAAGTAGCTAAGCCATTACTCCTTCACTGTAATCAGGGTAGATTGTCTAGTCCGTTACACCTGGTAGCACTTCGTAGCTCGTTCAACGGCTTACGCACGTTCCATCCAGCATGGACATGTTGGATGATGAAAGAGGGGGCTTTCAAGTCCCTTAAAAGGATTATCGCGCAATGAGTATAAGGTTTACTCATTTGAGTGACCTTGAATGGAGAAGAATTGAACGGATGAGCTTGGTCGTAGGCGGGCCAGTCGTTAGCACCATGCTATTCACTTTGAGCAGAGTTGAACAGCATGCGGCCACAGCCAAGTTTATTTAACACGAATTCGACAAGACCCGAAAGAAAGAAGCCTTGCTTAACCAGCAAGTCTCTGAGCACGCGGAGGTGTTAAAAACAGGGAGCTCGACAATTATGATTGTTGAGACAGCAGCATGTAAGTGCTGCTAATGGGCCGACGCTTCCTCGTCGACCCGAAAGCTAATTGATAAAAATCATTAAGTTAAGGTATTCGAAGGCGACTCCCTTTTAAGAAGATTCATCGAATTAGACGACGCTATAGAAACTCGCCGTATAAGTGATGATGCGTCAAAAGTGAGATTTGGCATGTCCAACCTGGCTGGACGTGCCAAATCTTGGGCCTTGGGGCTCAAGCTTCACGACCCATCATTCTTTGGGTTTGTATGAGGTCCTTAAGACCCACTTAGACAAACATTTGAGCCATCACGTGCCGAATTTGAAGCAAGGCAAGCGTGACCTTCACGCTTATACCCAGCATACACAATACCTGGTCAGTTGTATTGTGAGTCATCCGATTGATGAACGAACACAGGTAAATGCGTAATTAAAGGTCTTGCAGATGGTCCTGTTAAGACTTACCCGATCCGGCTTGAACTAGGTTGCTCGGCCAAGCGATCTCTAAAGCGGAACAGGAAAATTTCAATATGAGACAAGCTTTCATACACCCTAGAGTGTATCGTCTACATAGACGTAAGAAACGGAGGTCCCAAACCATTCGGCCACTCGTATATGGAGAGTGAGAAACGTTGCTCTACAAGTAACAAACGATTTCAAAAATGCAATCGTTGTCAAAAGACAGGCCACGACGCCTTTGAGTGTGGTGCCGCAATCTCTTATAAACACGCGTTTCAAGTTCTCTGAATTTTTCTTTTGTAGCAAACATCCTTGTTTCATACCGCTCAACTTATTCGAGTGGTCGAGCATCGACTCTGCCTGTGGTTGTGCACAGCCGGCTGTACCGATGTCCACGTCGCAATGGTGGACCCTCGACGCTGTCTGTGCTTGTGCACAGCCGTCGGGATCTAATTTCACAGTGTGGTGAACATTCACACTGAGGTCTTGTGCAGTCGTGCAAATGACCCACCCACAAGTGAGGCCATCGCACTCACTGGTAGGACATCCACACGCTTGTGGATGCTCCAAGATGTTCATCTGATTGACATTTGGTAAATAAGAAACAGACATCGTCATGGTTTGATGCTGCCAGCTTATGAATGGCTCTTTCTTTCTAAGCCATATTAATTCTAGAGTGACGTCAAATTTGTCACCAAATTCAGTACGATGAAATCACCATCGTACTGTTTACCCTTTAATCTGTATTGGATACCAACTACGCGCTTCATTACTGTTACAGATGCGCCTGTTTCTAGGCGCACTGTCATCCTCGTTATAAAAATATTGCGCTTAATAAACATAAGCCTTGCGATCTTGTAGCGATTGGTGCCGAATAAAATTATCCGACGCCCCACAATCGACTAGAGGCTTAAGTGGCAACTCATTTGACACTTTTATTTTCAAGGTGATAAGACTACCTCATCCCTTGGGGGCAAAACAAATTACTCATAATATCTGTGTGCGAAAAGCAACTTTCGTCAATAGGCCTGAGAATTCTTCTGACGTTGCTTGAATAGTAGGGCGCTCCACACCCACAGACCCCAACCGTTTTTGTGCCTTGCCGTTGCGATTTCTCGACAGCGTTGGATTTGCGTCCGCCGCAATTCCTACCAAGAGGTCGATGTTTTTCGCTTACCATTTCTAGACACTGAGCGAGTGCCACTAGAGCGTCGATCGTAGAGGATCTCGCTGTGGTTTCGCATTCGTCGCGTACGGAGTTTTAGGTGACCTGAACTTGGCGACAAGGTGAAAATCGACTTTTTAAAATATTAATTGTTGCATTTGTTAACGAATGTGTCCAAAGTTGCTGACCACAGCTAGAGACAATCGGGAACGATATTCCCCAAATGATACTTGAAGGAAGAAGTCCTCAAGAACCTGCAGGAACAAGTCCTTAGAAACCGCTGGTCAAAGGTTCCCAGGTTCCTTACAGTAAGTTCCAAAGAGGAAAGTGAGACATTGAATGTCTTAGTAAGCAACAGATCAAGTGTAGGCGCTTATACATTTGACCTGATAGCTCTCCGAATTTTAACCTCGGAGATATCTTAATTGCCAGCGCTATAACCGAAGCGGTTCTTACGTGAACTGCGAAGTGGCAAAGTTAAGCAGATCTACATACTTGTCACAGATTACAAGTACGTGACCGATCGGTAATAGTATTTCCTGAAACCGAACGGGTTCTTAGCAGCTCATCGATGGACGAGAGTGTCGTCGACGAGAAGACTTAGATTGAACGCCGATGCCACGAAAAGACGTAATCATTGATGGTATGTCAAATAATACTATCTTTTCGTCAATGGATCTGATAATTGGATTCTAATATATCCTTATGCGTGTAAAGGATATCCCAATTTCAGCGGGAAGCACCCCAAGCGGATTGCCAAGGGAGTGGCTAGTCATGCCACAGGGACTTAGTAATGCCCTGCGACATCTAACAGATGCGTAACTAATCTGCTAGGATCGGTGCGGGATTTCAAACCTAGTTTTTTAATGACGTCTTTGCTTATATCATAGCCATGATCGGAAAATCGGACATTGAAGTACACCGTACCCACTCCTGAAAGGCTCTTACACTTATGCGTAATCACAAGTTGTGTGCAGATCTCAAAAAGAAAATATTTGCTGCATGCGTATTTCAACTTCTCGCGTGCATCGTGGGTAAACACGGTGTACGCCCTGATCCGGAAAGATCAAGGCAATCACCGACTGGCCCACGACAGTCGATGTTAACGAATTTCGAAAGTTTCCTGGCTTTGCAAATATCTGCACAATTACTCCTGCAATTATGTCGAAATGACAGTACATATTTCTGCTTTGTTGAAAAATAATATAAAGCGTTCATGGAACGCTAATTTTGGCGTTCATTTGAGGGTATCAGGCAAAGTTTGATGCAATCGCCAATCCTTGCGATTGTGGATTAAGACAGACCATTTCCTGTGGTCTGTGACGTCAGCGATTTTGCGATCGGCTTTTCGTAAAAGCAATATGACACAGACTATCCAGTGCATGACAAGAAACTCATTGCCATCAGATATGCGCTGGCTTAGGTTAGGGTTTATCTCGTAGGAGATAGACCGTACGCGATTATTATCAATCGACGTCAGCTTTAACCAGCTGAACGCAACTATTCAGTGCATGACAAGGAACTCGCTTATTTAGTTTACGGTCTATCTCGTGGGATATAGACCGTTCATTGTACACACGGACCATGCGCCCTCACGCACGGCCGCAAACAGTCCACACGTCTTGCAACGAATGGAGAAATGGTTGTTTTTCTTTGCGGAGTATAACTTCTCAGTGACGTTTAAACCAAGACGACGTAATGTCGTCGCTGATACTCTTTCTCACCTGCTGCGCAAATCAACAGTGAGCATAAACCACTGTTGCAACAATAAGTGTTTCGCCGTCAACAGTTCTCGACAACGTTAGAAGAACATATCAAGAAGATAAGGCTCTTAAAGGGCTGATGTATTACCTTAGAAATCTAGCTCAACAGTCTTTCAAAGGATTGTCGAAGTTGTATCGATCCTTAGCAGATCGAACAGATCGATATAAAACACGCAATGGCTTACAAGTGGCCATCGCGGACGTGAAAAGACCTATCTCACGAAAAGTTGCGACATCTGCTGGCCACGCCGGTAAGAGTTCGTCCGCAAGTACATACGTGCTTGCGAAGTTTGTAAACGGGTGAAGCTTAGTGCTTCACCCGTGCTCCGTTACAACCTCTGCCTGTTCCGGCAGAGTGCTGGCAAACCGTATCTGCGGACTTCGTCTTCAGATTTTCAGACGTTGATACCAAGAATATTGGTTCTTGTATTTGTTGAACGTTTCAGCCAAATCAATCATCTTGCTGCAGTCCCGGAGTCGATCATAGCTAAAAGCTGTGCTCGTGTCTTTGTTGACACGATATTTTGACTCCATGGGTTACCCCGTGAACTGGTTTCAGATCGAAACCCCAGATTCACATTAGAGGTTTGGCATTCTGTGTTTTAATTACTTGGAACACAGTTGAAGGTGTCAACTTCTGACCATCCTGAAGCAGATGGTCAGACAGAACGTGCAAATCGCATCCTCAAAGAGACAATTCGTGGATTTGTCTACTCTTTTACGAGTTGGAGCGAGTTCTTGCCGATGGTATAATTTGCCATCAATAATTCAGCGCATGCTTCTACGAAGCAAGAACCGTATTTCGTGAACGGCTTACGCCATCAGCGCATACCCACCTAGTTTAAGAGTAACTTTTGTTTAAGGAAGGGCTCGCTCGAGCAAAGACCAATCTTGCTCTTGTTTATCACGCATTGATCCTAAGGTCAATACGAAGGATACCACTGTAAATTTGATCAACATTGAACAATAATGATATTACTGACTTTAATAATGATGCTAAAAGACTCAGTATGCACAACAATAAATGCACTTACTAATTAGAAAAAGATATTTCCGCAGTTCGCACCTGTTGCACTGAAGACAAAACAAAACCGAGTCAGCAGGAAAATTCCTGGTAGCAAGAGAAGCAGTGGTCCGTTTCGTACATGATTCCTTCGATAATGCAGAGGATCGACAGAAACGAAACCCTGACAAAAGGAGAAGCAGATATTATTTCATTTAATGTTAATGGTTTAGTCTTATTTCCGAAGGTGAATCTACCAAAACATGTAAGAGACGGATGTGGGCAGTAAAAAGTTATTAGCCATGTATATCGGCCTTTTTTTGTACTACATCGCCAATGCAGTGCGTAAACGACCGAGCTGCTTTGAAGGATGCGTACGCATCCTACATTTTATGTCGGGCATCTCCGCTCGTACCATCAGTACTAGGATTCTTCTGGTTTTGAATTACCCGGAACAGTTTAAGGCGTCTGCCAAAGGCCGATGGTCCCGAGACAAAAATTGATAGTTTCGGGACAGAGTCTGGTTCTCTTGAACCTGACGATCCACTCGTTGCACCTTCCAAGAAAGATATCTTTTGACGAGCTGTCACCAGCTCGTTTTGAAGGGAGTGATACGTCCGTTCGTTTGCCAGTTGATCAGTCGCAACTTGCGCACAATTTTCCATTTGGTCATACCGCTAACTTGAGCCGACGGGATCGTTTGTGATCAATCTCCTCCCTTAAAAGATGGAAGGTGTAATTCAAGTCACGATATTGACGCGTGTTCGGCGAACGAAGCGAAATAATTTTCCTCCTCCCTCACAACCATTATAGGATTCAAGTGGTGAAAAGATTTTTCCAGTTGAACGCATCTCAAATCACCGTGCGGTGGGAGGACTGAACGAGTCACCTCGTTCGTTGGTGAGGATATCCACACTCGCGTAATAGTTGGGAACCTCGTTCCCAACTGATCATGGACGTACCGGGTCTCGTCTTGCAGTACGACGAGACCCATTCTCTTTAACAGAAGATCCTTTGAAGAAATATCTTCTGCTTCCTCGACGAGCTTAGATCCATGAATTCCGCTTTATTAGACGGAATCCATGTGCTCGGATGAAAGCATTCGGCGAGCTGTCACCAGCTCGTTTTGAACGGACTGATGTGTCCTTTCGTTCGGCAGTTGATCAACTGCAACTTGCGCACACTTTTTAGGCTAATATTGCCCATGACGATGTATGATTGAATGCTCATACGCAAGCGCGGGCCCAAGCGCAAGGCCGATGGAAATTAAAAATAAATCAATTAGATGACGCTATGCTCTATGCTAATCCAGCACCAATCCGTATCCTTTTAATGCCTAGCCATGTCAGCTAATTTTCGCTATATTTGTTTAAATGATGGCGAGACTCAACCACTTGCACAAATCCTTTTGGGTTTGTGCAAGTGGTTGAGTCTCGCCATTTAGGAGCCGGCCAATATACTATGACTTTTACCTTAGCGGGATCCACTCTAAGGCCTCGCTCCCAATAAAGCACCCTAAGAATAAAAAATTCTGCGCCAAAAATAGATTTTAATGCATTAGCATACAATTTATTTGTGCGCATACACTCGAGCACTGCTCGCAAATGGTCTAAGTGGTTTCCACATCCGACTGACCCTACTCCGCACGACGATGGACAAAAAATGTCATTGTCATGTCGACTGCAATTGATAAGATTTTTCTATGAAAGGCAAATTGACGTCAGTCAAATAAATATGCCTGCTGGGACTCTATATTTAAAAAAAGTGGCTTAGAGCTCGCTCTCACTTAAGAAAATCATGTTTGGCAAATTTCTTCCTATTTCGTTTTGCAGTTATGTCGTAGAAATGTTTCGGAATTTTGTGTTGAAGAAATGTCGTAGAAAAAATCTTCGCTGAAGAATTGTAAAGATAATATAACTTAGTCAGAATGCGTGTGTAGAAGCCAATCAACATACAGTAAGTCACTTAGTGCGTCAATGTAGCAATTTAGGTGCGTCGATTTCGTAATTCCCTAAAATTAGAGAATCGGTTTAGCCACATATTCGGTACCCTTGTGTTTGTTGTTATTAAATGAAAACTACAGCATATTATCAGCATAAACTATTTCCATCCCGAAATTATACGAGGGAACTGGAGTAACGACACCCCTTCATTAAAACCTCTGTATCGATGAGAGTAGTGTAATTAAAATTACTTTCTGATAATTCATTTTGGGTATTTCTTTTTGCAAGCCTTTACAGCTACAATAGCTCGAAGGCCTGTAAAAGGGCTTTGAGTATATGCGTATTTTTTTGTTAAAAAGCAAGATGCATATTTAACAAATACATTACGTACAAAAGCTGACAAAAACTGAAATACACGAGAATTGTGGTATGCTTGCACCCATGGTGGTACAATGCAGAACGCCGCAAAGATTCGCTTGTTGGCAAGGTAAGCAATGCACTTCTGCAGAAATTGATAGAAGCAAACGCAAAATATATCTATATTTAGCGTAAGATCCCTAAGACTAATTAATTCGCATGCGCAAGAGAGCCCTTCCGATCCTTGTTGTCTATTTTCAACTCATCTTCTCGCTCATTCTCGGCTTGCTGCGCTTTCTTATCGCTTATATGACTTGCTAACCACGTGTGAACGCGCTTAGCCTTTCCCACCTGGTAAAAACATACACATTCTAACACCGCCAAACCACGACACGACTTCTTATGTGTCCACGTGTGATGGGGAGTCCCGTTAGACAATACTATTTCCTACAAGGGAAATATTTAAAACCTTTTAAACCTGTGACAGAAATTAACTAAAGAAGTACACAATTATTATCTTTCATTGGTTTTGACCTTATAGTTCCAATATTATTCATTTTGAAATGTTGACGCAATAAGACATTAGCTCTATTGATTGATTGGTTTAACTTTTAATCAACCCCGCCAGGTGTTTCAAGACACGATAAGGCGTCCCTCGCGGTTAAGCAGGGTCTCTCACAAGGGTGAATATGTGGTCGAGCAGGGCCTTCCACACAAGTATGACGCAGACGGACAAGAACCCCACGGGAGAACATGATCGTCGAACAGGGTGTCCCATCATCACGCTAACGGTCAAACTGAAGGTTCCCCATGGGCTTTTTGTGATCGAGCAGGGGCTCCAACATGAATACGACGTGGAAGGACTGGAGTCCGTACGCGAGTTACAATGATCACGTCCAAGGTTCCCACATGGGCAATTTGTAGTCGACGGGATTACGGCGGCCGAGCAGGGGCTCCCGCATCAAGTGTCGAAAGTCGAGAATAGATTTTTCCCGTCATGTGTTTGCCGCATCATCGATAAAAACATCCAGTGCCTAGAGGGCGGGGGTGAGAGCTCATAAGCTTAATGCGGTTTGCCAGCATCCAGTATCAATTCGAAGCATGACGGGGACACCAAGATCGAGATCACAGCGTTGAAATGTGTTCACGCTATCGTTTACGTGAAAAGGATTCATAAAGGCGCCAATACATTGGAGTCGCGAGTCCACCTCGTGACGCGCCCTCAATTCAACGCCTTTCAGGACTCTCGTGGAAGCATTTCCTACGTGATCTAAAAAGAGGCCGAGGAACAGGTATGTTTGATCACCAACGAGGTGGTTACCACGACAAACGAAGAGCAAATGACGCGACCTCGAAGCGCTGAACCAAAATCAGCGCGTGAAGAACGATTGCGTCAAAGTCATGGGAGGCGCCGCGAGAGTATGGTAACTCTGTCTAGGACATTGGTCGTGAGTATGCAGATGTTATTTCGGACACGATTCTAGCCGAACTTCCTGCTGATCGTGGTGTTCGCACGATATTGATCTCGTGGCAGGTTAGAAATATTGCGTAACCACGGCAGTGGCCGTTGCCTCGAACAGTTCGTCAATAGCCTCAAGTCGAGGCTATTGAAGAACTGTTAGAAGGCCGACGCAAGGCGGGTCATGTGCACGAAAGAACTTCGCCACATTCCAGTCCAACCTTCTGCATAAAGTAGCTACGAGAGGCTGGTGTATAGTGCATGCCTTAAATCGGCTAAATGATGCCAATACTTTTGCGCAGACGCCTATTCTCAGGAAGGACATGGTGTTAAACTCCATGTCATGTAGCGTCGTCTTCAAAGCCACCATATAACTGATGGCTTCTACCAGATCCTGATGCGACAGAGCGACATACCACTCACAGCGGTGGGTACCCCGAGCGGCATGTTATGGGAATGGCTAGTGAAGCCACAAGGGTTGAAGAATGCACCGGCCAATTAATCGCATGGGGTCTAAAGTGTTGAGACCCTCCAGGACTTGGCTCCTAGTTACTTAGATTACATCTTTGTCCATTGTCGCGCTGATAACAACCTCAGCGATATCCAAGTTCACTTTCTACACTTGAAACAGGTGTTTCAAGTCATGCGAGACAACAAATTATATTCGAATCTTAAGAAAAGTTTTTTTTGTTCGTCGAAAACTTCGGTGCTAGGTTACTATGTGAGTAAGTCGGGTTGGAGCTATCCAGAGAAGGTGTCGTCAACCTGGTCTTGGCCCACGCTCAAGAACTGTAAGAAGTTGCATCAGTAGCTCGATCTGCCAATTACTTGCTAAAGTAAATGAAGAATTATGCCGGTTCTACACAGCCTTTGTCGTCACTTCTGATTAAAGACGCCACGTGGTTGTGGCGTCCCGAGCATCAAACGGTCTTCGATGCAGTGAAGAAGAGCCTGACTTCAGCGCTAGTTTTGGTCCTTCCTGACGACTCCAAGCCATTCCACGTGGTATGCGATGCAAGTGACTTCGCAATTGGTGGTCCTCATGCAATTTGATGGTGAGGGTCGTAAACGATTCGTGAGTTATCAGTCACGACAGATGAAAGCAGCAGAAAAGAACTATCCCGTCTATGATAAGGAGTAGTAAGCAATGCGGTACGCATTCATCAAGTTCCGTGTGCTTCTGCTTGGGAAACGGACACGTACATTGCTTTGTATTCCGATCATGCATCGCTGCGCACAGCGATGAAGACTCTGCACTTGTCGGAATTGATGGCTCGGTGGCTGTCCTTCTTTTCCGAGTACAAATTCCATGTGCATTACAAACCGGGTAAGACCAATAAACTTGCTGATGCTCTGTCACGACGTCCCGACGACGAACTTCAGACCGCGCTGAGTCGCCAGGTG